>NW_019942652.1:354234-356539 GCF_002910315.2 Salvelinus sp. IW2-2015 | reverse complement strand
TCTATCTATCTATCTATCTATCTATCTATCTATCTATCTATCTATCTATCTATCTATCTATCTATCTATCTATCTATCTATCTATCTATCTATCTGAAACACCACAGTGTGCCATCACAGCAGCAAGATTTCTCACCTGTTTCCACATGAAAAGGGCAACCAGTAGAGCACAAACACCATTGTAAATTCAACCTGATCGTGGACTACAGCAAAAGGGGGCCGACCATGCCCCCACTCACTTCGACAGTTCTGTAGTGGAGCGGGTCAAGATCTTCAAGTTCATTGGCGTCCAAATGAATAACAAACTATCATGGTTCAAACACACCAAGATAGTTGTGAAGAGGGCACGACAAAGCCTATTCCCCATCAGAAGACTGAAAACATTTGGCATGGATCCTCATATCCTAAAAAAGTTCTACAGCTGCACCATTGAGAGCATCCTGACTGGTTGGATCACCGATTGTTATGGCAACTGCTCGGCATCTGACCGCAATGCGCTACAGATTGTAATGTGTACAGCCCAGTACATCACTGGGGCCAAGCTTCCTGCCTTCCAGGACCTCTGTACCAGGCGGTGTCAGGGGAAGGACCAAAACATTTGGAAAAACTCCAGCCACCCTAGTCATACACGGCAAGCGGTCCTGGTCTAGGGCCTAAATGCTCCTTAACAGCTTCTTTTCCAAGCAATTAGACTGCTAAAAAGTTAATTGAATGGCTAACCGGACTATTTGCATTAAGCCCTTTTTTTACTATGCTGCTACTCGCTGCTTTATTATATATACATTATCACTTTACCCCTGCCTACATCTACAGTGCATTCGGAAAGTTTTCAGACCCCTTGACTTTTTCCACAGCCTTATTCTAAAATCAGTTAAATTATATTTTGTGTAATCAATCAACACACAATAACCCATAATGACAAAGTGAAAACAGGTTTTTAGACATTTTTGCAAATGTATTCGAAATAAAAACCAGAAATTCCTTATTTACATAAGTATTCAGACCCTTTGCTATGAGAGTCGAAATTGAGCTCAGCTGGATCCTGTTTCCATTGATCATCCTTGAGATGTTTCTACAACTTGATTGGAGTGGACTTGTGGTAAATTCAATTGATTGGACATGATTTGGAAAGGCACACACCTGTTTATTTAAGGTCCCACAGTTGACAGTGCATGTCAGAGCAAAAACCAAGCCATGAGGTCGAAGGAATTGTCCATAGAGCTCAGAGACAAGATTGTGTTGAGGTACAGATCTGCGGGGCGATACGCCAAATCAACACATGCAGAGAATAAAACGTTAAAAATATACAATAGGGAATAGCGAAAGACAGTCCAAAAAAACATATATGAAAACTTCCACCGGGGACCATTCAACTCCATAACAGTCATACCAGCGGCAAAGGCGGTTCGCCTGGTCATAGGGGCCCTTAAGACCATTGCTGGCATGGTGGAACAGAGTTCTTGTCCAAGGGACGAAAAATGAGACTGGGGCTAAAGCGGAAAGGTATTATACTTTGAATGGCTAACCGACTCATTGGCATTAGAAGGGAGACACCTTATTTTTATTATGTTATGACTGGGCTACTTTGAGTCGCTGGCTTTTTTGTATTATTATAAGATTCATACATTATTCATCTTTTGTGTGTTTTACACTGCCGTGAGACTAGTTCTACGGTGAGTATTCAGGGTACTAGTCTTCGCTAACGTTTCATTTGAGACCCCTTGACTTTTCCACAGCCTTATTCTAAAATCAGTTAAATTATATTTGTTGTAATCAATCAACACACATAACCATAATGACAGTGAAAACAGGTTTTTAGACATTTTGCAAATGTATCAGAATAAAAAACAGAGAGAAAAGTCAGACTACAAGGCTACGTTATTAAAACATAAGGTATTGGCGCAGATCTCTTGCTAGATGAGAAGGTCGAAATGGACACTAAGGCGCCTGGGGATCCTGTTAAGTCCATGGATCATCCTTAGGTGATGGGGTTTTCAACATGGATTGAGTCGGCGACTTGAGAGTGATAAATTATCGAATTGAAATGTAGTACTGACGAATTCATGGAAAGGCACTACGCCGCCTGTTGAAGTACATGTTCGCGTTGTTGACAATGTATTCTATGTTTTAAGTCCACAGTCGGAACAGTGCATTGTCAGCCAGGCAAAAAACTCCAGGCCCATGGGTTCGGAATGACTGAAGGTCCCATTTCAGTCTGACTCAAGAGAGATTGTGTTTTTGAGGGGTACAGAATTCGGTGGAAAGGGGGTACCCACAAAAAGGGGGGGGGAGGGGGGGGTGTGAC
>NW_019942652.1:351665-354209 GCF_002910315.2 Salvelinus sp. IW2-2015 | reverse complement strand
ACCAAGAACCCGATGGTCAGTCTTACGGAGCTCTAGAGTTCCTCTGTGGAGATGGGAGAACCTTCTGGAAGGACAACCATCTCTACAAGCACTCCGCCAATCATGACTTAATGGTCAAGTGACCATCCCTACGGTGATGCATGGTGGTGGCAGCATTATGCTGTGGGAATGTTTTTAAGTGGCAGGGACTGAGAGATTAGTCAGGATCGAGGTAAAGATGAATGGAGCAAAGTACAGAGAGATCCTTGATGAAAACTTGCTCCAGAGCGCTCAGGACCTCAGACTGGGGTGAAGGTTCACCTTCCAACAGGACAACGACCCTAAGCACACAGCCAAGACAACGCAGGAGTAGCATCGGGGCAAGTCTCTGAATGTCCTTGAATGGCCCAGCCAGAGCACGGACTTAAACCAGATCTAAGATCTCTGGAGAGACCTGYAAATAACTGCAGCGACGCTCCCCATCCAACCTGACAGAGCTTGAGGGGATCTGCAGAGCAGAATGGAAGAAACTCCCCAAATACTGATGTGCCAAGCTTGTAGCATCATACTCAAGAAGACTCGAGTCTGTATTCACTACCAAAGTTGTTTCAACAAAGTACTGAGTAAAGGGTCTGAAAACTTATGTAAATGTACCAGTTTTCTATTTTTAATACATAAAAAAAACTCAAAAAACCTATTTTTAATTGTCCTTATGTGGTATTGTGTGTAGATTGAATCAATTGTTTGGCTGTAACATAATAAAAATATGTAAAAAGTCAAAGGGTCTGAATACTTTCTGAATGCACCGTACATACAGTATTACCTCAATTACCTCTGCTAACATGTACCCTGTTACGAACCGGCTCGTAGCCTATAACAAAGAGGGAGACAATGCAGTGAAAGGTGTATTTATCCCCGGGATTGACTTGGTGGTTTTGGCAGACAGAGTGGGAGTGTCGTCACAACCCCCCACATTGAGTTGGTGGTTTTGGCAGACAGAGTGAGAGGGTCGTCACAACCCCCACATTGAGTTGGTGGTTTTGGCAGACAGAGTGAGAGTGTCGTCACAACCCCCCACATTGACTTGGTGGTTTTGGCAGACAGAGTGGGAGTGTCGTCACAACCCCAGAGAGAGACTGTGGTTTTTGAGACAGAGTGGGAGTGTCGTCACAACCCCCACATGACTTGGGGTTTTGGCAGACAGAGTGGGAGTGTCGTCAGAACCCTCACATTGAGTTGTGGTTTCGGCAGACAGAGTGGGAGTGTCGTCACAACCCCCAACTATTGACTTGGTGGTTTGGCAGACAGAGTGGGAGTGTCGCGTCACAACCCCCCACATTGATTGGTGGTTTTGGAAGACAGAAGTGGGAGTGTCGTCACAACCCCCCACATCGTTGGTGGTTGGCAGACAGAGTGGGAGTGTCGTCAACAACCCCTTCACATTGAGTTGGTTGGTTTTTGGCAGACAGAGTGGGAGTGTCGTCAACAACCCCCGCAATTGATTGGTGGTTTTAGGCAGACAGAGTGGGAGTGTCGTCACGAACCCCCCACATTGACTTGGTGTTTTCGGCAGACAGAGTGGGAGTGTCGTCACAACCCCACATTGAGTTGGTGTTTCGGCAGAAGAGTGGGAGTGTTCGTCACAACCCCCCAATTGACTTGGTGGTTGTGGCAGACAGAGTGGAGAGGTCGTCACAAACCCCACATTGGAGTTGGTGGTTTTTGCGGCAGACAGAGTGGGGAGTGTCGTCACAACGCCCTCCAATTGACTTGTGGTTTTGGCAGAACAGAGTGGGAGTGTCGTCACAACCCTCCACATTGAGTTGTGGTTTTCGGCAGACAGAGTGGGTAGTGTCCGTCACAACCCCTCAATTGACTTGGTGTTTTTGGCAGACAGAGTGGGAGTGTCGTTCACAAACCCCTCGCATTGACGTTGTGGTTTGGCAATAACAGAGTGGGAGTGTCGTCACAACCCCTCATTGACTTGTGGTTTTGGCAGACAGAGTGGGAAGTGTCTGCACAACTCCGCACATTGACTCCGTGGTTTCCCTATCATATTTTTTCTTACTATTTTGCACGTTGTTCCAACATTGCCGATAATATAACATTTGAAATGTCTGTATTTTTCTACTTGTCATTTTCTGATTTGTTATTTCCCTTTTGTTTCTTGTCTATTTCACTTGCTTTAGAAATGTAAACAAATTGTCCCATGCTAATAGAGCCGTTTGAATTGAGAGAGACAGAGAGAGGGGGAGAGAGAGAGAGAGAGAAGGGGGGGTGGGAGAGAGATGGGGAGAGAGAGAGGGAAAAAAAGGAACAGAGGGGGGAGTTAAATGGGAGATCTTAATCATGTGGAAAGCATTGGTCTGATCTCTGGATAAGGTGCGTGTGTGTGGTGTGTGTGTGTGTGTGTGTGTGTGTGTGTGTGTGTGTGTGTGTGGGTGTGTGTGTGTGGTGTGTGTGTGTGTGTGTGTGTGTGTGTGGTGTGTGTGTGTGTGTGTGTGTGGTGTGTGTGTGTGGTTGTGCTCGTACGGAGGTGTAAATGGAATGTCGAGGCGATGAGAG
>NW_019942652.1:333998-351269 GCF_002910315.2 Salvelinus sp. IW2-2015 | reverse complement strand
ACAATGAGCTGACACAAACATGTCTGTCACACCCCAAACTGGACTGAGTGTGTTTGTTCAGTGTTGTCTCTATTGTTGATGGAGCTGCTGCTTGCTGTTCTCTACCTTCCCTCAGGAAGATAAGAACTCAGACAGAAACCACACAACAGGATCAGTCAGGGCATCAGGACCAATAAACAGACAGACAACACAACAGTATCAGTCAGGGCATCAAGACCAATGTGTGTAGTGGTCCCCCATCCCTCATGATGTCCTCCCCAGTGGCAGGTGAGTGTAGTGGTCCCCCATCCATCCCTCATGATGTCCTCCCCAGTGGCAGGTGAGTGTAGTGGTCCCCCATCCATCCCTCATGATGTCCTCCCCAGCTATGTCTACTCAGACAAGGGGCGGGGGTGTGTGTCTATTTGTCAATAACAGCTGTTGCGCGATGTCTAATATTAAATACGTCTCAAGATATTGCTTTCCTGAGGTAGAGTACCTCATGATAAGCTGTAGACCACACTATCTACTATCTATATCATTCGTAGCCGTCTGTTTGTCACCACAAACCAATGCTGGCACTAAGACCGCACTCAACGAGCTGTATAAGGCCATAAGCAAACAAGAAAATGCTCATCCAGAAGTGGCGCTCCTAGTGGCCGGGGACTTTAGTGCAGGCAAACTTAAATCCGTTTGACTTCATTTCTACCAGCATGTCACATGTGCAATCAGAGGAGAAAGAAACTCTAGACCATCTTTACTCCACACACAGAGACACATACAAAGCTCTCCCTTGCCCTCCATTTGGCAAATCTGACCATAACTCTATCCTCCTGATTCCTGCTTACAAGCAAAACTAAAGCAGGAAGTATCAGTGACTCGTTAAATATGGAAGTGGTCAAATGACGCAGACGCTACGCTACAGGGCTGTTTTTCTAGCACAGACCGGAATATGTTCTGAGATTCAACCAATGGCATTGAGAAGTATTCCACCTCAATCACCGGCTTCATCAATAATTGGATCGACAACGTTGTCCAAACAGTGACCGTACGTACATATCCCAACCAGAAGCCATGGATTGATTACAGGCAACATCCGCACCGAGCTAAAGGCTAGAGCTACCGCTTTCAAGGAGCGGGACACTAATCTGGACGCTTATATTGAATTTCGCTACGCCCTCATATGAACAATCAACCAGGCAAAGCGTCAATACAGGACTAACATTGAATCCTACTACACCGGCTCTSGTGCACATCGGATGTGTCAGGGCTTGCAAACTATTACGGACAAGAAAGGGAAACCCAGCCACAAGCTGCCCAGTGACGCGAGTCTACCAGAAGAGCTAAATACCTTTTATGCTCGCTTTCGAGGCAAGCAACACTGAAGCGTGCATGAAAACACCAGCTGTTCCGGACAACTGTGTGATCACACTCTCCGTAGCCGATGTAAGCAAGACATTTAAACAGGTAAACATTCACAAAGCCGCGAGGCCAGACAGATTACAACAACGTGTATTCAAAGCATGCTCGGAGCAACTGGCAAGTGTCTTCACTGACATTTTCAACCTCTCCCTGAACGAGTCTGTAATACCTACATATTTCAAGCAGACCACCATAGTCCCTGTGCCCAAGAAAGTAAAGGTAACCTGCCTAAATTATTACCACCCCATAGCACTCACATCGGTAGCCATGAAGTGCTTTGAAACGCTGGTCATGGCTCACATCAACACCAGCACTCCACACTGATGGGGGAATACTGTTCATGGACTACAGCTCAGCGTTCAACACCATAGTGCCCTCAAAGCTCATCACTAACCTAAAGACCCTGGGACAGAACACCTTCCGCTGAAACTGGATCCTGGACTTCCTGACGGGCCGCCCCTAGGTGGTAAGGGTAGGTAACAACACATATGCCACGCTGATCCTGAACATGGGAGCCATGATAGCCAGGAAGAGTAGCTGCTGCCTTGGTAACAGCTAATGGGAACCCATAATAAACCCCAGGAAAAGTAGCTGCTGCCTTGGCAAAAGCTATTGGGAATCCATAATAAACCCCAGGAAGAGTAGCTGCTGCCTTGGTAACAGCTAATGGGAATCCATAATACACCCCTAGGAAGAGTATGCTGCTGCCTTGGCAAAAGTATGGGATCCATAATAAACCCCAGGAAGAGTAGCTGCTGCTCTTGGCAAAAGCTATTGGGAATCCATAATAAACCCCAGGAAGAGTAGCTGCTGCTTTGCAAAAAGCTATTGGGAATCCAATAATAACCCCAGGAAGAGTAGCTGCTGCCTTGGCAAAAGCTATTGGGAATCCATAATAACCCCAGAAGAGTAGCTGCTGCCTTGGTAACAGCTATGGGAATCCATAATAAACCCCAGGAAGAGTAGCTGTGCCTTGGCAAAAGCTATTGGGAATCCATAATAAACCCCAGGAAGAGTAGCTGCTGCCTTGGCAAAGCTATTGGGAATCCATAAATAAACCCCAGGAGAGTAGCTGCTGCCTTGGTAACAGCTAATGGGAATCCATAATAAACCCAGGAAGAGTAGCTGCTGCCTTGGTAACAGCTAATGGGAATCCATAATAACCCAGGAAGAGTAGCTGCTGCCTTGGCAAAAGCTATGGGAATCCATAATAAACCCCAGGAAGAGTAGCTGCTGCCTTGGTAACAGCTAATAGGAATCCATAATAACCCCAGGAAGAGTAGCTGCTGCTTTTGCAACAGCTAATGGGTATCCATAATAAATACAAATACAGAACAAACACCATTGTAAATACAACCCAATTTTATGTTATTTATTTTCCCTTTTTTACTTGAACTTTTTCCACATCGTTAAAACACTGTATATAGACGTAATATTACATTTTAAATGTCTCATTCTTTTGGAACATTTGTTAGTGTAATGTTTACTGTTCAATTTTTCTTTTATTTCACTTCTCGTTATTATCAATTTCACTTGCTTTGGCAAATTAAACATATGTTCCCATGCCAATAAGCCCTTGAATTGAATTGAGAGAGAGATAGAGAGGGAGGGAGAGAGAGAAGGAAACTCTGGTTAAAGTCACCCTGAAGGTTCAGGCTCAAGACTGAGGACTGAAATCTCACAGGTGTCCTCAAGGTCAGACTGTGGAGCACAAACACACCTCACAGCTTTCTTACCTCCCTCCCCCCTCTCTCTCTAAATCTCTCTGCATCGTTCCAGAGGATCCTCTGATTCAAGCCTCTCCCTTACAGTTACTCAAGTTAAAATCAAATCAAATCAAATCAAATTTTATTTGTCACATACACATGGTTAGCAGATGTTAATGCAAGTGTAGCGAAATGCTGTGCTTCTAGTTCCGACAATGCAGTAATAACCAACGAGTAATCTAACCTAACAATTCCACAACTACTACCTTATACACACAAGTGTAAAGGGATAAAGAATATGTACATAAAGATATATGAATGAGTGATGGTACAGAACGGCATAGGCAAGATGCAGTAGATGGTATAGAGTACAGTATATACATATGATGAGTAATGTAGGGTATGTAAACATAAAGTGGCATAGTTTAAAGTGGCTAGTGATACATGTATTACAAAAGATGGCAAGATGCAGTAGATGATATAGAGTACAGTATATACATATACATTGAGATGGTAATGTAGGGTATGTTAAACATTATATTAAGTGGCATTGTTTAAAGTGGCTAGTGGTACATTTTAACATAATTTCCATCAATTCCCATTATTAAAGTGGCTGGAGTTGAGTCAGTATGTTGGCAGCGGCCGAACAATGTTAGTGGTGGCTGTTTAACAGTCTGATGCCTGAGATAGAAGCTGTTTTTCAGTCTCTCGGTCCCTGCTTTGATGCACCTGTACTGACCTCGCCTTTGGATGATAGCGGGGTGAACAGGCAGTGGCTTGGGTGGTTGTTGTCCTTGATGATCTTTATGGCCTTCCTGTGACATCGGAGGGCAGGGTAGTTTGCCCCCGGTGATGCGTTGTGCAGACCTCACTACCCTCTGGAGAGCCTTACGGCATCCAAGTTAATGCTCCGTAGCATGTTGCTCTACGTATATGCAAAACACCCATTCTGTTTACTAGCGCTAGCTGCAAGACACGTGTCTTGTTTGACCTGGCAAACAAACGAGAAGAAGTGTCGCTAACGCCATTAGCTTACCACTAGCTTAGCTCCTAATTAGTCCGTCAACATTAATAGACACTAGAAGTAATTTAGTCCAGTTGCTCTGTGCTCCGTGCTAACCCCAGCACTAATAGGTTTGATACCTCATTACGGACTGGTTATTACATCCCTCTCTGGCTCCTCCCACCCCTGATCCCCTCATCACACTATCGACCCGGGCCCCTGTCAATCAATGTTTCCTCCTCTCCTCCTCTCCCTCCTCGTTCACTCCCTCCCTCCTCCTGGCCTCTGTCGACTCTCTTTAGTTTCTTACAGACCTGCTCAGCCGTGCAATCTGATGTCTCCTGCTGCCTTTTTTTTTGTTTTTTTTTTTTTATTTATTTTATACACTTCATTCTTCATTCTGCCAGCTGTAGGTCACATTATTGAGAACCCTAAATGCTCCGTATGTTATCTCAATTAATAGACTTTACAATTTTGCAGTACCTTGGCCTAATGAATAATTAAATGTGCGAAACTTATATGTTTGTTAGACAGTTCGACTCCCACAGTAGCATAAACTAACACATAGTGTACACTAATGTGTATGTGTACATGTGCTAAGATCATAGCATTTATATTAAAAGAGACTGTCTTATACTTGAGGCCAGGACTATCAGCAAGTGAGCTAGAGTTAGATGAATAGATGAAGAGCGATGGTGAATGCCAACACCAAATAATTGATAATATGCCAATTAAACACTAAGAATATAAAATAGAACCATGGTAGAGCGAAGTGATACAATCTATACAAGTCAAGTATAAAAAATAAACACTCAAAAAACAATGAGAGAGGCTCTATTGGCAAGGTGAGAAGAGACGCGCAGTTAGAGATCACGAAAATGAAATGGGGTGCAAAGGATGCATAATAAGATTTAATAAGAGCTACAGCAGTAGGTAAAGAGGTAACTGGATGATGTCCCTGGTATCTGGGCTAGATAAGGTAGAAACGGTTAAAGAGGTTTATGATGACAGGTTCCAGACACAGAAAAGCTGATGAGGCCTGCTCTGACAGGCTGGTGACTGGTACAAGAGAGCATAGGGAGGGAGATAGGATTGGTGATACGTTATCCGAGTTGTACAGAGGAGATGATGTTGTGAGGAGATGCGATGGAATCACAATGTTGACATTGGCATGCTGACGAGGGAGCCAACTCGGGAAGGAAGAGGCGTCCATAAGGAAGAATTGGATTATGTGTGGGGATTGAACTAGGAGAGATATCAAGGGAGGTCGAGGGATGGCCAGCGGCATGCACGTGGATGTAGGATAGAGTACGCACCTGACTTACTCGGTGCTAGATCGCAGCGAGAGCTGTATGACAACCAGGATGGGGATCATGTTTACCGTACGCCCATGGGGTGCCCCTTGGTAGATACCTGGAACCAGTTGAGGCACTTGGAGGCGACCGACTAAAGGAAGCGAGGGCACGAGCAACTAGAGACGAAATGTAGTACGTACAGGTTCGAGTGGAAGTGGCTTGAGTTAAATATGAATGGGGGCCATCTTGGTGAACAATAAATACAGGATAGCGACTAAGTGCTTGAATGTAGGTAAACTCTAATGGCGTTAGGCAGACCAATTTCTCACTTCTTGAGTATCGTCCGTTTGGAGGTCTATTGTCAGTGAATACGAACAATCACCGAATCGAGGATTGGTACGAAAGACATGCGTTGCTATATTCTTGGCAGCTTACGAGGTAGAGTTTAATATGGGACGAACAATTATAAGAGGGGGAAATGCTTTGTTGCGGAATAGAACTCATTTTCTTAGAGTTCTGAACATTTTGAGGATTTGAGAGACGTTGATGATGCATGATAGATCCTGGCAAGAGAGGTTCTTTACCAGTCTAACACAGACAGCCTATGGTCATTTGATAGGTGTCCCATCATTCTAGAGTCAGTAGCCCGTCACAAAAGTAAGTGGATGTCTGCGTACAGGCAGGCAAGGGAGCGGAGAGAGCGACGCGATTAGTCGGCTTGAATGAGCATGCGATTTTGGTGTTTACTTGTATTTAACGAGCAGTTGGAGGCCACGGAGGAGAGGTTGTATGCGCATTGAAGCTTCGCCTGGAGGGTTGTTAACACGAGTGTCAAATCAAGAAGGCCAGAAGTATATCGAATAGTTGTTCGTCTGCCGTAGAGGTGTTGATCATGCCGTGGGCGGGGCGTTCTCATGAGAATCACCAGCGAGCAGTACGCGACATCATTGCATTGATAACAATTAGAAGGAGAGTCGTTCTCAAGATTGAAACCCCGGTGGCACCCTCCATTAGAGACAGCCAGAGCTGCACGGACAACAGACCCGTCCTGCATGTGGACACCTGAACTCGATCAGGAGAAGTAGTTGGGTGAACAGGCGACCGGCAATCATATGTAGAAACTTCAAGGCTGTCGAGTCTGCCCAACTGGAGGATTCTGGTGATTAGACAGAGTCAAAGGTCTTGGCCAGGTCTAATGAATACGGCTGTCACCTAGTATTGTTTTCCTATCGACTGGCGGTTACGATATCGTTTATGATCCTGACGCGTGGCTGGAGGTCACCCATGACTCAGCTCTTTGAAACCAGATTGCATTGCGGAGAAGTGTGGTGGGTAGTTCGAAATGCGTCGGTGAATCTTTTGTGATCTGGGCTTTCGAAGAAACCTTAGAAACAGGGGTAGAGAATAGATAGGGATATTATGTCTGTAGTGCAGATATAGGAGTCAGTGGTGTCCCCCCTTGTATAGAGGGGGATTAACCTTTGCCGCTTGCTTTTCCAATCTTTGGGATCTCAGACGTACACGAGAAGAGTGAGGTTGAAGAATTGGCTAGTAATTAGGTGGTTGCGGCAAACTTTGCATGCTAAGATAGTGTCTTTAGAAAGAAGGAGGGTGGCCCAGATTATCTGAGGCCGGCTGATTCTGTAGAGGCGGTCTCAGAATTTTTTGGCCAGCGTCAGTTTAGTAACATCAGCTTGGGAACTGCTATTTTGCGGAAGAGAGGATTAGTATAGGAGTGCTGCTGTGAGTGAGCAGAGGCTCGAGGGATTGCTAGTGCGGTGGGTAGCTGGGTGGGTGGGGACGGTCTATGGTGGAAAGGCATGGCCGAAGCGCGTTAAAAATGGCTTAATGGTGGAAGATGTCTCAATTGTGATTATGGATGATTGTTCGGTTGGTGTGACAGTTGTTTCCATTCTCTTTCAGAGCGAGTTGGAAGCTGGGAGTGTAGTTCTGTTTTAACCTTTCTCCTATGGGACTTTACCGTGTCCCAGAACTTTTTTTTGTAATTTGCTTGTTGCCAGGGAACTAAATTTTCTTAGCTTGAAAAATATCCTCTGATTAGACCTGTGTGTAGACATGTTGGCCTTTTCTGGCCTAACGTGCTATATCATCGTTTCTGTGCATCCCTTAAAGCGGTGCAAGATCACGGCTGCTTGTTAGCGGCTGCTATAGTCTTCTGTGTTGGTCTAGAGGGGCAGTCAGGTCAAGGAGCACAGATATCAAGACCAGGCCTATATCTGTTCCTGTTCTAAATTCTTGAATGGGGCATGCTTATTCAAGATGGTGAGGAAGGCATTTTAAAAAAATGACCAGGCATCCTCTACTGACGGGATGAGATCAATATCCTTCCAGGATACCCCGGCCAGGTCGATTAGAAAGGCCTGCTCGCTGAAGTGTTTCAGGGAGCGTTTGACAGTGATGAGTGGAGGTCGTTTGACCGCTGACCCATTACGGATGCAGGCAATGAGGCAGTGATCGCTGAGATCTTGGTTGAAAACAGCAGAGGTGTATTTGGAGGCAAGTTTGTTAGGATGATATCTATGAGGGTACCCGTGTTTACGGAATTGGGGTGGTATCTGTAGGTTCATTTATAATTTGTGGAGGTTGAGGGCATCAAGCTTAGATTGTAGGGTGGCTGGGGTGTTGAGCATGTTCAAATTTAGGTCGCCTAGCAGCACGAGCTCTGAAGATAGATGGGGGGCAATCAGTTCACATATAGTGTCCAGAGCACAGCTGGGGGCAGAGGTGGTCTATAGCAGGCGGCAAGCGGTGAGAGACTTGTTTTTAGAGAGGTGGATTTTAAAAGTAGAAGTTCAAATTGTTTGGGAACAGACCTGGATAGTATAACAGAACTCTGCAGGCAGTCTTTGCAGTAAGATGCAACACCGCCCCCTTTGGCCGTTCTATCTTGTCTGAAAATCTTGTAATTGGGGATGAAAATGTCTGAATTTTGGTGGTCTTTCTAACCAGGATTCAGACACGGCTAAACATCCGGGTTGGCAGATGTGCTAAAGCAGTGAACAAAACAAACTTTAGGGAGGAGGCTTTCTAATGTTAACATGCATGAAGCCAAGGCTATTACGGTTACAGAAGTCATCAAAAGAGAGCGCCTGGGGAATAGGAGTGAGCCAGGTATTGCAGGGCCTGGATTCACCTCTACATCACCAGAGGAACAGAGGAGGAGTAGGATAAGGGTACGGCTAAAAGCTATGAGAATTGGTCGTCTAGAACGTCCGGAACAGAGCGTAAAAGGAGTTTCTGGGGGCAATAAAATAGTTTAAAGGAATAATGTACAGACAAAGGTATGGTAGGATGTGAATACAGTGGAGGTAAACCTAGTATTGAGTGATGATGAGAGAGATATTGTCTCTAGAAACATCATTGAAACCAGGTGATGTCATCGCATATGTGGGTGGTGGAACTGAAGAGTTGGATATGGTATAGCGAGCAGGCTAGAATCTCTACAGTGAAATAAGCCAATAAAACACTAACCAGAACATCAATGGACAAGGCATATTTACATTAAGGAGAGCATGCTAATCGAGTGATCAATAAGGGTCCAGTGAGTAGAGGTTGGTTGGGGTCGTGGCATCCAGACAGCTGGCCGGTATATGGCTATCGGTAGCAGCATAGGATGGAGGTCTGTTTGTAGATACCTCGTGCGTTTCCGTCGGTAGGTTAGTGGGTCCGGTGTAGTGGGTTCCGTGTGGTAGAGGGGATCAATCCAAATTGGCAAAATAGATATAGTGACCACGGAAAAATAAAATAAATAAATAATAATAAAATAATAGTTGTCCAATATACTTGTTCAAATAGCAGCCGATAAGACAGCTAACGATTAGCGGGCCTCAGATGAGCGTTCAGGTAACGTCGGGACGAGGTGCCAGTTGGATAAATCCCTCGGGCAGATAACGTCGGCAGTCAGTCGCGGCAGTCAGTCGTGAAGGCCCGGTGGGGTTCGTATCTGCAGCAGCAACAAAAGAAACGGGTCCGGATGGTGATGGAACTCCTCAGCTGGCTAGCTCCAGAATGATTAGAGTTTGCTCCGGGGTCGACGTAAGCCAATAGTCACACGGTTTGCAGCTAGCTGCGAAATCAAGGTACAAGTGTCCAGAGCCTGCGGCTGGAATCCGGGGAAACTGAGAGAAAGGAGTCCCGGAATGCTCCGGTCCGAGTCGCGTTGCACAAAAGTGCCGGTAGATTATCGAGCTAAAGGAATGCTGATGACCACTAAACGTGGGCAGCTGAAACACCAACGCTAGCCAGCAAACGGCTAATTTCGGGGCAGCTACAGATTAGCTTCTGGCTAGCTATCGGAGTAGCTTCCGGTTAGCTTTCAGGCTAGGTTCTGAATTAGCCCCTGGCTAGCTTCCACGATGGATTTTCAGATTGAGGTAATATACTTTTTGTAATTGGTGAAGCGGTTTGCAGGAAAGCTTTGCAGGAAAGCTTTTGTAGTTGAGTTCTTGGATAATAAAATAGATAAAAGATATGCGAAGAAAGGTGTAATATATATATATACAGGACACGAACAATACGGAACAGAAAAAGACGTCTGAACTGCTGAGCCACCTTGGACGAAGGATGTTACAGTAACTTGTTACTTGGACGAAGGATTTACTGTAACTTTGTTTACAAGTAACTTAATATAAATAATGTGGTAACAGTGAATACGGAATAACAAAAATGCTGTTTCCTGACGATGAATTATTATTAATTATTATTGAAAATATATCAAGATGAGCGGAGTTGACAATGTTTCTCCTTGCATTATTTTCAACCATATTAGAGGCGGAGGTCCAAGGTCCCTTTCCTCGTACCTGCTTCTCCATTGAATTGAGAATCAACCGTGGTGCATCCAAAAATCACAAGAACATGTAGAAAAACGGTTGTGAATGAAGCACAGAAACACAGTGGACACAGAAACACAGCAGTCAATAGGGTTATTCTATGCTGTTCATTGACTACAGCTCAGCATTCAACACCATAGAACCCTCCAAGCTCATCATCAAGCTGGAGGCCCTGGGCCTCAACCCCACCCTGTGCAATTGGGTCCTGGACTTTTCTCACGGGCCGCCACCTGGTGGTGAAGGTAGGGAACAGCATCTCCACCTCGCTGACCCTCAACACTGGGGCCCCTCAAGGGTGCATGCTCAGCCCCCTCCTGTACTCCCTGTTCACCCACGACTGCGTGGCCATGCACACCTCCAACTCAATCATCAAGATTGTAGAAGACACAACAGTAGTGGGCTTGATTACCAACAACGATGAGACTCGGAGTGTGATGTCAGGAAAATATCCTCTCACTCAATGTAAACAAAACAAAGGAGATGATCGTGGACTTCAGGAAACAGCAGAGGGAGCAGCCCCCTATCCACCCCGAAGGGACAGTAGTGGAGAAAGTGGACAGTTTTAAGGTCCTAGGCGTACACATCAACGACAAACTGAAATGGTCCACCCACACAGACAGTGTGGTGAAGTTGGCGCAACAGCACCTCTTCAACATCAGGAGGCTGAATAAATTTGTCTTGTCACCCAAAACCCTGACTAACTTTTACAGATCCACAATCAAGAGCATCCTGTCGGGCTGTATCACAGCCTGGTACGGCAACTGCTTGTCCCTCAACTGCAAGGCTCTCCAGAGGGTGGTGCGGTCTGCACAATGCATCACTGGGGGCAAACTACCTGCCTTCCATGACACCAATAGCACCCAATGTCACAGGAAGGCAAAAAAGATAATCAAAGACAACAACCATCTGAGACACTGACTGTTCACACTGCTACCATCCAGACGGCGAGGTCAGTACAGGTGCATCAAAGCTGGGACCGAGAGACTGAAGAACAGCTTCTATCTCAATGCCATCAGACTGCTAAACAGCAATCACTAACTCAGAGAGGCTGCTGTCTACATGGAGACCCAATCACTGGCCACTTTAACAAATGGATCACTAGTCACTTTAAACAATGCCACTTTAAATAATGCCACTTTAATAATGTTTCCATATCTTACATTACTCATATCATATTTATATACTGTATTTTAAACCATCTATTGCACTTTGCCTATGCCGCTCGGCCATCGCTCATCCGTATATTTATATGTACATATTCTCATTCACCCCTTTTAGATGTGTGTGTATTAGGTAGTTGCTGGGGAATTGTTAGATTACTTGTTAGATATTACTGCACTGTAGGAACCAGAAGCACAAGCATTTCGCTACACTCGCATTAACATCTGCTAACCATGTGTATGTGACAAATAACATTTGATTTGATGATTTGATTTGATTTGATGAATGTGACAAACTGGTCCTCTTCTCTAGCCAGTTCCAGGCAGACCTTGGTCCCTTTCTTTCACCAGATGATGTGTGTCTGGCTGGCCTGTTTGTCGTCTTTCCCTCTCTCCTCCTCCTCTCCTCTCTCTCTCGCTGTCTCTCTCTTTCTCCATTTCTTGCTTTCTCTCTCTATCGCACTCGCTCTCTCTCTATCTTGCTCTCTCTCTTGCTCTCTCTCTCTTTCTCTCTCTTTTTCTCTCCTTATCCCCTCTATCTGGGCAGATCTCTTTACCTTCCCCACTCCATTGTGTCTATTGATCTCCATCGGAGGTCAATAGCTTTTTAAAGCATCAAGATCGAAACTCCAAACTATCCTCCTCTATACTCCCTTGCGTCCCCTCCCTCCCATAATCCCTCTCTGTCTCGCTCCTCTTTTCTCCGCAGCATTGATCCGCAGGGTCAGGGAGTGCTTTCCCACTACAGTAATTTGAAGCTCAAGGTCTCCAGGTTATGTTACTTTATATCTAACTTTCGGATCGCAGACAGGAACCGCTAAGTATATAAAAGGTTAACTGTAAAGAAAAAGGGGTTAATTTACTGGAGCTCTTTACAGAGCCAGAGGTCAGATCATAACTTTAAGGTAATATAAACACTTTTAACTCAGTATTAACTGGATGTTACTAGATACAAATTAAAAGTTATGACAAGTCATCAGGGCAGAACAAAATCGTTTTGAAGACTTAAAAAGAAATTAGGCCATGAGGCTGTTACATGCTTCTGAAGATGGGTCTGTTACGTGCTTCTGAAATACCAGAGCTAAACATACATTGTGAACAGCTCCCCTATTGTTGACAATGTGTAACTTCAGCCTTGCTCAGAGAAGAGAGTTGCAGTACCACCAGTACCCTGATTGTCGACATGAAAGTCCCTTTTTTCTGTTAGACCTTCTCAAACTAAGAGTTTGTGTGGGAAAATGAATATACCAGACACTACCTCACTGTAGGACAGAAAGTAGTGAAATATAATAGACCAAAGGAAAGAGATGTCCCTTTGGTGTAGTGGAGTCTGGCTCCCTGACCAAAGACCCAGGCATTGTGTTTCATTCCAGTGTCAAACACATCAAGGGATTTTTACCTTTTATTAATCATCACAGAGAGTCCAGATGGTATCCTTGCTTTCTCTGCATTTCTCCTTTTATGGTAATTTCCTTGTGTGATATCCCCCTCCTTGATAGCAGACATGTTACTCTCTGCAGCCAGACTCAGAGAGCATGACGACTTACGAAGTGTTAGTGTCCTATCGTTACGTTGATAAAATTACTCCATCCTGCTTAGGTATGGTATTGAATATGATGTGTTAGGCTGTCCCCACATGGGACGGAATAGGTACTGCAGCTCCATGGGGCGTACAGTGAACTCAAGGTCATAGGGAGGGTGTGGGTGGGCTGTTGACTGGTGGATGTGTATATAACACCTGCATTGCTGATGTTGCTGTTGTCATCTCTCTAGGGTCTGCTTCAGTAAAACACTCTGGAATAGATGGGGTGAGCTGTATTTTGTATTTTCAAAATACTTTTTTATCCCATTTCTTTATAATGGTTCACAATTTTGTGGCACCCTTTCACCCTACATTAATATCAGAAGTCTGATGGCACTATGGTGTGATAATAGAGTGTGCTAAATGAACTAAATATAAATGTAAACTACCGGTCAAAAGTTTTAGAACGCATACTCATTCAAGGGTTTTTCTTTATTTTGACTATTTTCTACATTGTGGAACAATAGTTAAGACATCAAAACGATGAAATAACGCATATGGAATCACAAATCTAAATATATTTAATATTTGAAATTCTTCAAATAGCCACCCTTTGCCTTAATGACAGCTTTCCACACTCATGGCATTATCTCAACCAGCTTCAACTGGAATGCTTTTCCAGCAGTCTTGAATGATTTCCCACATATGCTGAGCACTTGTTGGCTGCTTTTCTTCACTCTGCGGTCGGACTCATCCCAAACCATCTCAATTGGGTTGAGGTCGGGGGATTGTGGAGGCCAGGTCATCTGATGCATCACTCTCCTTTTTGGTAAAATAGCCCTTACACAGCCTGGAGGTGTGTTGGGTCATTGTTCTGTTGAAAAACAAATAACAGTCCCACTAAGCGCAAACCAGAAGGTATGGCATATCGCTGCAGAAGGCTGTGGTAGCCATGCTGGTTAAGTGTGCCTTGAATTCTAAATAAATCAGTGACAATGTCACCAGCAAAGAACCCCCACACCATAACACATTCTCCTCCATGCTTTACGGAGGGAAATACACATGTGGAGTTCATCCGTTCACCCACACCGCGTTTCACAAAGACACAGCGGTTGGATCCAAAACTTTCCAATTTGGACTCCAGACCAAAGGACAAATTTCCACCGATCTAACGTCCATTGCTCATGTTTCTTGGCCCAAACAAGTGTCTTCTTATTATTGGTG
This sequence comes from Salvelinus sp. IW2-2015, assembly GCF_002910315.2. Taxonomy (NCBI): domain Eukaryota; kingdom Metazoa; phylum Chordata; class Actinopteri; order Salmoniformes; family Salmonidae; genus Salvelinus; species Salvelinus sp. IW2-2015. The sequence continues at coordinate 337,108 of NW_019942652.1, read as the reverse complement.
TCCTTTAGTAGTGGTTTCTTTGCAGCAATTCGTGAATGAAGGCCTGATTCATACAGTCTCCTCTGAACAGTTGATGTTGAGATGTGTCTGTTACTTGAACTCTTGAACTCTGTTACTTGAACTCTTTATTTGGGCTGCAATTTCTGAGGCTGGTAACTCTAATGAACTTATCCTCTAGAGCAGAGGTAACTCTGGGTCTTCCATTCCTGTGGTGGTCCTCATGAGAGCCAGTTTCATCATAGCGCTTGATGGTTTTTGCGACTGCACTTGAAGAAACTTTCCAAGTTCTTGAAATGTTCTATATTGACTGACCTTCTTGTCTTAAAGTATTGATGGACTGTCATTTCTCTTTGCTTATTTGAGCTGTTATTGTACTTTGTACATTTTTTACCAAATAGGCTATCTTCTGTTTACCCCCCCACCTTGTCACAACACAACTGATTGGCTCAAACGCATTAAGAAGGAAAGATATTCCGCAAATTAACTTTTAAGAAGGCACACCTGCCATTGAAATGCATTCCAGGTGACTACCTCATGAAGCTTGTTGAGAGAATGCCAAGAGTGTGCAAATCTGTCATCAAGGCATAGGGTGGCTAATTGAAGAAACTCAAATATAAAATTGATTTTGATTTGTTTAACACTTGTTTGGTTGCTACATGATTCCATGTGTTATTTCTTAGTTTTGATGTCTTCACTATTATTCTACAATTGAAAAAATAGTACAAATTAAGAAAAACATTTGAATGATTAGTTGTTCTAGAACTTTTGACCGGTAGTGTATATGTTCATTTTTAGTTACAAAGCATGCTGAGTTTTGTTCTATTAAGCGCCACCCCTGAAACAAGGCCAATAATAATACCCAGTGTGCTTTGCAATTCATATTGGTCAGTTAATGTTCATTTAGCATCAGGGCCATTTTCAGACCTTTTGGGAGGCATGTGAATAAAAAATAAAAAAAGGCAACTCCCACCAAAAAATGTATGCAACCGCACTCACAGACTAGCTGAGCAGCTTTTAGAAGAAGAGGCGAAGCAGACCAATCTGATGAGGAAAGTACTCAGCTAAACTATTTTAAACTGGAATGAATGCTGCTCTTATAAACAATGACCAACACATTTCCAGTCAACATAAAAGATCGTAAGAAATACTGTAGCCTACCATGACTATATCCAACCTAACTCTGTTTGTTCACCCTATCAAGTTGTCCCACTGGTTTTAAAACTTTTTATTTTTGTATTTTTTCTTTACCCCCCTTTTTCTCCACAATTACGTTCTTGTCTGATCGCTGCAGCTCCCCAACGGGCTCGGGAGAGGCAAAGGCCAAGTCATGCACATGTGCACATGCGAACATGCACCCACAATTGCTGAGCAAATGTAGCCTTTCGTTACAGCCATAAACAGTGATGAGTTTTCAAAACTCAAGATAGGCTACAGAAATAAACTGCGTTTTACACCTGTATTTGCAGCTGAAAGTCATTCATGTTAGCAGCCAATGTCCGCTAGGGATGGATACATCATGTCACTTGTCTGGAGTCCAGAGCGAGCAAAATGATACAGGCTAGGCTACTTGGAGGTTGCAGGATCAGATGGAAAGCATGTTCTGTCTGCAAAGCTCTATCATTTTGGAGGGCAGCCTTCCAGCAGAGTGCTCATTGCTAGCCAGGGAGCCACGTTTTTCCTCAAAAATATCGTAATACATTCCCCAGAATAGGTTACATCTCCATCCCATAATATTGACGGCCGTGCGATGTTACAACTGCTTATCTTTAAACATATAGCCAGTATCCTCCCACTGGGCACAGATGTCAATTTAATGTCTCTTCCAAGTTGGTTCAACATAATTTCATTGAAATGACATGGAAACAACATGGATTCAACCAGTTTGCACCCAAACTAGGCCTATCTGAAATATGAAAATGATCAATCAAATCACCAGGTAGCCTGTTGTTCTGGTAAAGATAAATCAGTAGTCGATTGCTAAACTGTTTTTTAAATGGATAATAAACATAGACTTTTCTGTTTGTGCCAGGCAAAACTGGAGGATATTAAACAAGTTCTTTCTGGTCACTAATCTGGATATGCGGGCTAGCCAATGATGATGACTGGTCATTGGTCAACAATCAAGAAACACATATTTTTGGTTCTGAAACATATTTAAGAATTTAACGACGACTTGCGGACAGTGGGTTCAGAACAGTAACGACAAAAAATCTGTAAAACAAAAATATTTTTATGAGGAAATTATACCACCACCGAAAAAGGCACTTTGGAGACTGTAAGGAGCATGTGCTCTACACAGGAGCCCTATCTATGCAAGTGCCTGTTTAGCAGACACTCTTAACCAGAGTGACTTCAGGGTATTCAACAAAGGTAGATAAACAACATATCACAGCTATAGCAAGTAAAATGTTTTTTTAACCATTTCTGAGAATGTTGTTGCTGTATGTTGTTGCTCTACTTGCAAATATACAGTATTCAGAGTTTTAAAATACAAAATGCATGCATTTTAATGAATACATTTCGAAATACATGTATTTTATTGAGTGCATTTCAAAAGACATGTATTTTAAAACTTCACGAGCCTCTACCCCGGATCCGGGAGCACCCCCAACACCCCCACACACTAATTAGCATAGCTAGCATAGCTTCACAAGTAGATAGTAGCATCTAAATATCATTAAATCACAAGTCCAAGACACCAGATGAAAGATACAGATCTTGTGAATAAAGCCACCATTTCAGATTTTTAAAATGTGTTACAGGGAAGACAAAATATGTAAATCTATTAGCTAAACACGTTAGCAAAATACACCACTATTCTAACTCCATCAGTTTCTTACTCCTTCAGGTGCTATCACCAATTCGGCTCAACTAAGATATTGATATCCACTAACCAAGAAAAAACCTCTTCAGATGACAGTCTGATAACATATTCATGGTATAGGATAGTTTTTGTTAGAAAAAAGTGCATATTTCAGGTAGAAATCACAGTTTACAATTGCACCCACCATCACAAATCGACTAGAATTACTAGATAGAGCAACGTGTATGACCAATTTACTCATCATAAAACATTTCATAAAAATAGACAAAGCATAGCAATGGAAAGA
>NW_019942652.1:296334-329142 GCF_002910315.2 Salvelinus sp. IW2-2015 | reverse complement strand
TTTAAATCAAACTTTTATTGTCACATGCGCCGAATACAGTGTGGACCTTACCGTTGTGAAAATGTGCTACTTTCAAGCCCTTAGCCAACAGTGAAGTTCAAGAAGAGTTAAGAAAATATTTTCCAATAGAAAAAAAGAAAAGAAACATGAATAAAATAACAATAAAGAGGTAATATACAGGAGGTACAGTACAGAGTCAGTGTGCGGGGGTACAGGTTAGTTAAGATATATTTGTACATGTACGTAGGGGTGAAGTGACTATGCAATGATAAAACACAGCGAGTAGCAGCAGTGAACAAAACAAGTGTGGGGGGGGGGGGGGTCAATGTAAAAAGTCTGGTGTATTGTTGATACTCCAGTCATGTGGGGGATTGTAGGTACTCCAGTAATGGGGGGGTATTGTAGATACACCAGTCATGGGGGTATTATAGGTACTCCAGTTATGGGGGGGTATTGTGGGTACTCCATTATGTGGGGTATATAGGTACTCCAGTCATTGGGGGATGTAGGTATCCTATATGTGGCGGGTATTGTAGTGTACTCCATTCATGTGATGTATTGTGTAGGTATCTCAAGTCATGGTGGGTATTGGAGGTACTCCAGTCATGGGGTGGTATTGTAGGATCTCCAGTCATGTGGGGCTATTTTAGGTGATAGTCATGTGGGGGTATTGTTTGTACTCCAATCATGTGGGGGTATTGTAGGTACTCAACTCATGTGGGGTTGTTGTAGGTACTGCTGTCTTGTGGGGGTTTTGTAGGTACTCCAGTCATGTGGGGTTATTGTTGCTCCAATCATGTGGGTGTATTGTAGTTGCTCCAATCATGTGGGTGTATTGTAGTTGCTCCAATATGGGGTTGTATTGTAGTCCTGCAGTCATGTTTGGGGTAATGTTGATGAAACAGTCAATTGGAGATATTGTAGGTACACCAGTCGTGGCGGGGGGGGGGGGTATTGTAGGTACTCCAATCATCTGAGGTTTTGTAGTGCTCCAGTCATGTGGGGATATTGTAGGTACTCCAGTCATGTGGGGGTAATTCAGGTTCTCCAGTCATGTGGGGGCATTGTTGTTTCTCCAATCATGTGGGTGTATTGTAGTTGCTTGAGTCATGTGTGGGGTATGGTTGATGATACAGTCAATTGGATGTATTGTAGGTACTCCAGTCATGTAGGGGTATTGTAAGCACTCCAATCACGTGGGGGTATTGTCGGTACTCCAGTCACGTTGCAGTATTGTAGATGATACAATAACGTGGGGGTATTGTAGATGATACATTCATGTGTGGGTATTGTAGGTACTCCAGGCATGTGGGGTTTTTGTTGATGATACAGTCATGTGGGGGTATTGTAGATGATACAGTCATGTGGGGTATTGTATTTTCTCCAGTCATGTGGGGCTATTGTAGGTTCTCCAGTCATGTGGGGTTATTGTAGGTTCTCCAGTCATGTGGGGTTATTGTAGGTTTTACAGTCATGTGGGGGTATTGTAGGTTATCCAGTCATATAGGGGTATTGTAGGTGATACAGTCATGTGGGGTATTGTAGGTACTCCAGTCTTGTGGAGTATTGTAGGTGATACAGTCATGTGGGGTATTGTATTTACTCCAGTCATGTGGGGTTATTGTAGGTACTCCAGTCATGTGGAGGTATTTTAGGTACTCCAGTCATGTGGAAGTGTTGTAGGTACTCCAGTCATGTGGGGGTATTGTAGGTACTCCAGTCATGTGGGGGTATTGTAGGTACTCCAGTCATGTGGGGGTATTGTAGGTACTACAGTCATGTGGAGGTATTGTAGGTACTCCAGTCATGTGGAGGTATTTCAGGTACTCCAGTCATGTGGAAGTGTTGTAGGTACTCCAGTCATGTGAGGGTATTGTAGGTACTCTGGTCAGGTGGGGGTATTGTAGGTGAAACAGACATGTGGGAGTATTGCAGTTGATACAGTCATTTGGGGTGTTGAAGGTGATACAGTCATTTGGGGGTATTTTAGGTTATCCAGTCATGTGGGGGTATTAAAGGTACTCCAGTCATGTGAGGGTATTGTAGGTACTCCAGTCTTAGGATGGTATTGTAGGTACTCCAGTTATGAGGGGGTATTGTAGTAGATACAYTKATGTGGGGGTATTGTAGGTACTGCAGTCATGTGGGGTTATTGTAGGTAATACAGTCATGTGGGGGTATTGTAGGTACTCCAGTCGTTTGGGGGTATTGTAGGTGATACAGTCATGTGGGGGTATTGTAGGTTCTCCAGTCATGAAGGGGGTATTGTAGGTGATCCAGTGAATGTGGGGGTTTTGTATAAGTTCTACATTCATTGTGGGGTATTGTAGGTTCTACAGTCATGTGGGGGTATTGTAGGTACTCATTCATGTGGGGGTATTGTAGGTGATACAGTCATGTGGGGGTATTGTAGGTTCTCCAGTCATGAGGGGCTATTGTAGGTGATACAGTCATGTGGCGGTATTTGTAGTTGACAAGTCATGTGGGGGTATTGTAGGTTCTAACAGTCATGTGGGGGTATTGTATGGTACTCCCAGTCATGTGGGGGTATTGTAGGTGATACAGTCATGTGGGGGTATTGTAGGTGATACAGTAATGTGGGGGTATTGTAGTTCTACAGTCATGTGGGGGTATTGTAGGTTCTCCAGTCATGAGGGGTATTGTAGATGATACAGTCATTTGGGGGTATTGTAGGTTTTTCAGTCATGAGGGGGTATTGTAGGTGAAACAGTCATGTGGGGGTACTGTAGGTGATACAGTCATGTGGGGATATTGTAGGTACTCCAATCATGTGGGTCTATTGAGGTACTTCCAGTCATGTGGGGTATTTGTAGGTATCCAGTCATTTGGGGGTATTGTTGGTACTCCAGTCATGTGGGGGTATTGTTGGTACTCCAGTCATGTGGGGGAATTGTTGTTGCTCCAGTCATGTACAGGTATTGTAGGTACTCAAGTCATGGAGGGGTTACTATATTTGCTCAATTCATGTAGGGCTATTGTAGGTTCAGCTGTCATGTGGGGGTATCGTAGGTTCTCCAGTCAATTGGGGCATGTAGGTTCTCCAGTCATGTGGGGGTATTGTATGTACTCCGTCATTTGGGGGTATTGTTGTTGCTCCAATCATGTGGGTGTATTGTAGTTGCTCGAGTCATGTGTGGGGAATTTTTGATGATACAGTCAATTGGAGTTTTTGTACGTACTCCAGTCTGTAGGGGTATTTTAGGTACTCCAGTGTCGTGGGGGTATTGTAGATTGATACATTCATTCGTGGGTTTTGTAAGTACTCCAGTTATGTGTGGGTATTGTGGCACTCCAGTCCGTTGGGTATTCTAGGTATCCAATCATGTGGGTTATTGTAGGTTTTACAGTCATGTGGGGTTATTGTAGTGTTTTACAGTCATGTGCGGGTATTGTAGGTTCTCCAGTCATGTGGGGTTATTGTAGGTTTTCAGTCATGTGGGGTTATTTAGGTTTTACAGTCTGTGCGGGTATTGTAGTTTCTCCAGTCATGTGGGGTTATTGGTAGGTTTTACAGTCATGTGCGGGTATTGTAGGTTCTCCAGTCATAATGGGGTAGGTACGGTGATACAGTCAGGTGGGGATGTTGTAGGTACTCCAGTCATGTGGGGTTTTATTTTAGGTACTCCAGTCATGTGGAGGTTATTTAGGTACTCCAGTCATGTGGGTCTATTATAGGTACGCCAGTCCATATAGGGGTATTGTAGGTGATACAGTCGGTGGGGATGTTGTAGGTACTCCAGTCTTGTGGATGTTTTTTTTAGGTGACACTGTCATGTGGGTGTATTGTAGGTACTCCAGTCATGTGGGGAATTGTAGTTGCTCCATTCATGTGGGGCATTGTAGGTACTCCAGTCATGTGGGGGAATTGTAGTTGCTCCAGTCATGTGGGGGAATTGTAGTTGCTCCAGTCATGTGGGGCATTGTAGTTGCTCCAGTCATGTGGGGGAATTGTAGTTGCTCTATTCATGTGGGGGCATTGTAGGTACTCCAGTCATGTGGAGGTATTGTAGGTACTCCAGTCATGTGGGGTTATTGTAGGTACTCGGCCAGTCATGTGGATGTTTTGTTGGTTCTCAAGTCATGTGGGTCTATTGTAGGTACGCCTGTCATGTGGGGGTATTGTAGTTGCTCATCGTCATGTGGGTGTATTGTAGTTGCTCCAATCATGTGGGTGTATTGTAGTTGCTCCAGTCATGTGGGTGTATTGTAGTTGCTCCAGTCATGTGGGTGTATTTAGTTGCTCCAGTCATGTGGGTGTATTGTAGTTGCTTCAGTCATGTGGGGGTATTGTTGATGATACAGTCATGTGGGTGATGTAGTTGCTCCAGTCATGGTGGGTGTTTGTGTTGCTTCAGTCATGTGGGGGTATGTGTTGATGAACAGTCATGTGGGTGTATTGGTAGTTGCTCCAGTCATGTGGTGTATTGTAGTTGCTTCAGTCATGTGGGGGTATTGTTGATGATACAGTCATTGGATGTATTGTAGGTACCAGTCCGTAGTATAAGTATGTCCCGTGGAGGATATGTTAGGTATCCAGTCGTGGAGGGATTATTTAGTACTCCAGTTGTGGAGGGATATTGTAGGTACTCCAGTATCGTGGAGGGATATTGTAGGTACTCCAGCTCGTGGGGGATATTGGTTAGGTACTCAGTTCGTGGAGGGATATTGTAGGTACTCCAGGGAGGTATTGTAGTACTCGTCGTGGAGGGATATTGTAGGTACTCCAGTCGTGGAGGGATATTGTAGGTACTCCAGTCCGTGTTTTTCTTTTCACCTTTATTTAACCAGGTAGGCTAGTTGAGAACAAGTTCTCATTTACAACTGCGACCTGGCCAAGATAAAGCATAGCAATTCGAACACATGCATCAACACAGAGTTACACATGGAATAAACAAAACATTACAGTCAATAATACAGTAGAAAATAAGTCTATATACAATGTGAGCAAATGAGGTGAGATAAAGGGAGGTAAGGCAAAAAAAGGCCAGTGTGGGCGAAGTAATACATACAAAACAAGTAAAACACTGGATGGTAGATTTGCAGTGGAAAAATATGCAAAGTAGAAATAGATATAATGGGGTGCAAAGGAGCAAAATAAATAAATAAATACAGTAGGGGAAGAGGTTAGTTGTTTTGAGCTAAATTATGATGGCTATGTACAGCTGCAGTAATCTGTGAGGTGAGGTATTTAAGTTACTCCAGTCATTTGGGTGGTATGGTGTGTTTAGACAAATAGATGTCGCTTAAAGAGTACTTCATTTTGTTGATGTAGTATTGTGCGTGTTTCAATAGTCTAATGTGTGTGTATCGTTGTGTTCCAGATATCTAATATGTGTGTGTGAATGTGTGTAATAGGTGTGTGTTTTGCAGGTACTTGATTCCCTCCTGGACCGTTCCCATGCTGGCTTCTACCAATGTATCATCAGGAACCGTGTAGGAGCATACTACAGAGGAGGACTGAAGTGCAGGTTGCATGTAAGTGACTGTGACTGTGTGTGGCAGTCAATTCAGGAAGTCCCTAAATTGACAATTCAATAATCAATTCTTTTCAATAAACTGAAAAGTAGAATATATTATTTGAAAGTTTGAAAATGTTTTATTCAAATCACTTCCTGAATTGGCATGTTTTTGTGTTTTTTTGGCGTGCAAGTGCGTGGGTGGTGTGCGTTCATGCAGTGTGTGTGTGTGTGTGTGTTGTGTGTGTTGTGTGTGTGGTGGTGTGTGGTGTGTGTGTGTGTGTGTGTGTGTGTGTGTGTGTGGTGGTGTGTGTGTGTGTGTGTGTGTGTGTGTGTGTGTGTGTGTGTGTTGGCGTGCACAGTGTTACAGAGTATCCAGACAGGTTCCCTTTGCTAGGAGCTGTGGGAGAGTGTGCCAGCTCCATCTGGGGAGGAAATATCTACCTGCATCTCATTTACTGAGCCTATGACCCTCCGGACAGCTGTTCCACTCGACCCTCTCATTAGATGGATTATGTTGTGCTGTGGTTTTTATATGACTGCCACTTATTTTATTCCCTTATTTGACAACAACATCTGTTAATCTCTGGTTGAACCGCAGAGTAAAAAAAAAAAATGAAAACATTTTTTTATCTAGTACTCCCCTCCCTTGTACTACCCTTCTAGTACAGCCATCCCTAGTACTCTGTAGTATTCCCATCCCCAGTACTCCCTAGTACTCTCATCCCTAGTCCTCCCTCGTACTTTCCTCCCTAGACTCCCCTCCCTAGCACTCCCTAGTACTGGAGGCATTCAGTTGTACAGCTGACTAGGTATCCCCCTTTCCCTTTTTTCCCTTACTCTCATCCCTAGTACTCCCTAATACTATCCTCCCTAGTACTCCCTAGTACCCTCCTCTCTAGTATTTCACTCATTAGTACTACGTGGTACTCCCCTCCCTAAAACCACCCTCCCTAGTATTCCCTAGTATTCTGCTCCCTAGTATTCTCCTCCCTAGTACTCCCCTCCCTAGTACTCCCATCCCTGGTAATATCATCCCTAGTACTCCCAAGTACCCCCCTCCCTAGTACTCCCCTCCCTAGTACTCCCATCCCTGGTAATATCATCACTAGTACTCCCAAGTACCGCCCTCCCTAGTACTCTCCTCCCTAGTATTCCCTAGTACTCCCTTCCCTAGTACTCCCCTCCATAGTACTCCCTAGTACATCCCTCCCCTTAGTACTATCCTCTCTAGTACTGCCCTCCCTAGTACTCACCTCCCTAGTACTCCCTAGTTCTCTCCTCCCTAGTACCCTCCTCCCTAGTACTCCCTAGTACTGTCCCCACTAGTTATCTCCTCCATTGTTATCCCCTCCCTAGTATGCCCTAGTTCTCTCCTCCCTTGTACCCCAGTGCCTAGTACTCCCTCACTAGTATTCCCATCCCTAGTACTCACCTCCCTAGTACTCCCTAATACCCTCCTCCCTGGTACTCCCCTCCATAGTACTCCCTAGTACTCTCTTCACTTGTGACCCCTTCCCCAGTACTCCCTCACTAGTACTCCCCTGCCTAGTACTCCCCTCCCTAGTACTCCCCTCCCTAGTACTTTCCTACCTAGTTATCCCTAGTACTCTCATCCAAAGTACTCCAGAGTACTCCCTTCCCTAGTCCTCCTTAGTACTCGCCCCCCTAGTACTCTCCTCCATAGTACTCATCTCCCTAGTACTCCCCTCCCTGGTACTCCATAGTACTCCATTCCCTAGTACTCCTTAGTACTCTCCTTCCTATTGCTCCCCTTCATAGTACCCTCCTCCCTTGTACCCCTCCCTAGTACTCCCTCACTAGTATCCCCAGTCCTAGTACCCCCCTCCCTATTATTCCCCCAGTACCCTCCTCCCTAGTACTCCCCTCTCTAATGCTCCCTAGTACTCCCCTCCCTGGTAATTTCCTCCCTAGTATTCCCTAGTACTCCACTCCCTAGTGGTACTAGTACTCCACTCCCTAGTACTCCCTAGTACCTCCCCTCCCTGGTAATTTCCTCTCTAGTACTGCCCGGCCTGTACTCTCCTCCATAGTAATCCCTAGTACCCTCCTCCCTAGTACTGTCCCCCTAGTACTCCCGCGTACTGTCCTCCCTAGTTATATCCTCCTTAGTTCTCTCCTCCATTGTACTCCCCTCCCTAGTATGCCCTAGTACTATCCTCCTTCGTACACCCCTGCCTAGTACTCCCTCACTTTTATTCCCATCCCTAGCACTCCCCTCCCTAGTACTCCCTGGTACTCTCATTCCTCATACTCCCCCCCCCCCCCCCTAGTACTCCCTAGTATTCTCCTCACTTGTACCTCCTTCCCTTGTACTCCCTCACTAGTATTCCCATCTCTAGTACTCCCCTCCCTAGTACTCATTAGTACCCCCCTCCCCAGTTTTCCCTAGTACTCTCCTCCTTAGTAATCGCCTCCCTTGTACTCTCCTCCTTGGAACTCCCCTCCTTAGTTCTCCCTAGTACAATCATCCCTAGTACTCCACTCCCTAGTACTCCCTGGTACTCATCTCCCTAGTGTTCCCCTCCCTAGTACTGTCCTCCTGAGTACTCCCCTCCATATTACTCCCTAGTACTCTCCTCCCTAGTACTCTTTTCCCTACTACTCCCTAGTACCCTCTCCCCAGTACTCCCCTCCCTGGTCATTTCCTCTCTAGTAATGCCCTTTTTGCATACTTCCATCTGTGGTACTCCATTGTACTCCCCTCCCCAGTACTCTTCTCTCTAGTACTCCCTAGTACTCCCCTCCCTAGTACTTTATTGTACTCCCTGGTATTCCCCTCCTTAGTAATCCCCTCCCTAATACTCCCCTCCCTCTACCTCCCCTCCCTAGTACTCCTTGGTACCTACCTCCCTGGCACTCTCCTTCCTAGTACTCCCCTCCCTGGTACTCTCCTCCCTGGTACTCCCCTCCCCGGTACTCCCTAGTACACTCCTACCTAGTACCCCCATCCCTAGTACTCCTTCACTAGTACTCCCGGGTACTCCTCTCTCTAGTACTCCCCTCCCCAGTACTCCATAGCACTCTCCTCCCTGGTACTCCCTAGTACTTCCCACTGGTATAGTCCCTGGCAGTGTCACAAACCATATCCCTCCACTTTTCTCCCTCACTCTCTCGCTCTGTCTCTCTCTCACACTCTCTCTTCATCTCTCTCTGTTTTTCACACTCTCTCTATCTTTATTATCTGCCACTCTCTCTCTGTTTTTCCTCACACCTTCACTCTATCTCTCTCTATCTGTCTCTCTTACCAACCCCCACTCTCTTTCTCTCTTCTTCTCTATCAGCAGCTCATGGTGTGATGAATCTGAAACAGAGTAATTGGGGAATACACCTGCAGTGGAAGGAGAGAGATGGAGAAGGAGAGGGAGAGAAGGAGGGGAGAGAGAGAAAGAAAGAAAGAAAGAAAGAAAGAAAGAAAGAAAGAAAGAAAGAAAGAAAGAAAGAGGAGAGAAGAGAGAGGGTGAGAGAGGAAGGTAAAGCGAGAAGAGAGAGGGGGAAAGGGAGAGAGGGAGAGGTTAGATTTCAGGCATCATATTGAGCCAAGACGCTTAGGATTGCAGACACACCACTCTGAAAGAGGAACACAGAGAGGAGAGGCATTGCAGATTACTGTGGGAACGATGATGACAGAACATTGGCCAAACAGCAACATGAAATTCAGAGGGATTTCAAATCAAAGTTTATTTGTCACGTGTGCCGAATACAACAGGTGTAGTGAAATGCTTACTTACAGGCTCTAACCAATAGTGCAAAAAAAGGTGTTAGGTGAACAATAGGTAGGTAAAGAAATTAAACAACAGTAAAAAGACAGGCTATATACAGTAGCGAGGCTATGAAAGTAGCGAGGCTACATACAGACACCGGTTAGTCAGGCTGATTGAGGTAGTATGTACAGTACATGTAGATATGGTTAAAGTGACTATGCATAAATGATGAACAGAGGGTACCAGTAGCGTAACAGAGGGGTTGGTGGGTGGCGGGACACAATACAGATAGCCCGGTTAACCAATGTGCGGGAGCACTGGTTGGTCGGCATAATTGAGGTAGTATGTACAAGAATGTATAGTTAAAGTGACTATGCATACATCATAAACAGAGAGTAGCAGCAGCTAAAAAGAGGGTTGGGGGGGGGGTTGGGAGGGGCACACAATGCAAATAGTCCAGGTAGCCATTTGATTACCTGTTCAGGAGTCTTATGGCTTGGGGGTAAAAACTGTTGAGAAGCTTTTTGTCCTAGACTTTGGCACTCGGTACCGCTTGCCATGCCGTAGTAGAGAACAGTCTATGACTGGGGTGGCTGGGGTCTTTGACAATGTTTAGGGCTTCTCTCGACACGCCTGGTGTAGAGGTCTTGGATGGCAGCAGCTTAGGCCCGTGATGTACTGGGTCGTACGCACTATCCTTAGTAGGCCTTGCGGTCAGGGCCGGCAATGTGCACGTGACCGCAGCTTTGATGAACCAGTCAGGATGCTCTCGATGTTGCAGCTGTAGAACCTTTTGATGATCTCAGGACCCATGCCAAATCGTTTTAGTTTCCTGAGGGGGAATAGGCTTTGTCGTGCCCTCTTCACGACTTTCTTGGTGTGTTTGAACCATTCTAGTTTGTTGTTGATGTGGACACCAAGAAACTTGAAGTTCTCAACCTGCTCCACTACAGCCCCGTCGATGAGAAGGGAGGCGTGGTCGGTCCTCCTTTTCCTGTAGTCCACAATCATCTCCTTTGTATTGATCACGTTGAGGGAGAGGTTGTTATCCTGGAACCACACGGCCAGGTCTCTGACCTCCTCCATATAGGCTCATCATTGTCTGTGATCATTGTTGTGTCGTCGGCAAACTTAATGAGTCATTCCTGGCTATGCAGTCATGAGTGAACAGGGAGTAAAGGAGGGGACTGAGTTTGCACCCCTGAGGGGTCCCCAGTGTTGGGGATCAGCGTGGCAGATTGTTGTTACCTACCCTTACCACCTGGGGGCGGCCCGTCAGGAAGTCCAGGATCCAGTTGCAGAGGGAGGTGTTTAGCCCCAGGGTCTTTAGCTTAGTGATGAGCTTTGAGGGCAATTTGCTGTTGAATGCTGAGCTGTATTCAATGAATAGGATTCTTACATAGGTCTGCCATCTGTCCTGATGGTAAAGGGCTGTGTTGAGTGCAATAAAGAATGCATCATCTGTGGATCTGTTGGGGGCAGTATGCAAATTGGAGTGGGTCTAGGGTTTCCTGGATAATGATGTTGATATGAGCCACGACCATCCTTTCAAAGAACTTCATGGCTACAGACGTGAGTGCTATGGGTTGGTAGTGATTTAGGCAGCTTCCCTTAATGTTCATGGGCACAGGGACTATGGTGGTCTGCTTGAAACATGTTGGTATTACAGACTCAGTCAGGGATATGTTGAACATGTTGGATTACAGACGTCAGTCAGGGATATGTTGAACATGTTGGTATTACAGACTCAGTCAGGGATATGTTGAACCATGTTGGTATTACAGACTCAGTCAGGGAATGTTGACATGTTGGTATTACAGATCAGTCAGGGACATTTGAAACATGTTGTATTACAGACTCAGTCAGGGATATGTTGAACATGTTGGTATTACAGACTCAGTCAGGGATATGTTGAACATGTTGGTTTACAGACTCAGTCAGGGACAGGTTGAACATGTTGGTATTACAGACTCAGTCAGGGAATATGTTGAACATGTTGGTATTACAGAACTCAGTCAGGGACAGGTTGAACATGTTTGTATTACAGACTCAGTCAGGGATAGTTGAACATGTTGGTATTACAGACTCAGTCAGGGACAGGTTGAACATGTTTGTATTACAGACTCAGTCAGGGATATGTTGAACATGTTGGTATTACAGACTCAGTCAGGGATATGTTGAACATGTTTGTATTACAGACTCCAGTCAGGGACAGGTTGAACATGTTTGTATTACAGACTCAGTCAGGGATATGTTGAACATGTTGGTATTACAGACCTCAGTCAGGGATATGTTGAACATGTTTGGTATTACAGACTCAGTCAGGGATATGTTGAACATGTTGTATTACAGACTCAGTCAGGGATATGTTGAACATGTTGGTATTACAGACTCAGTCAGGGACATGTTGAACATGTTGGTATTACAGACTCAGTCAGGGATATGTTGAACATGTTGGTATTACAGATCAGTCAGGGATATGTTGAACATGTTGGTATTACAGACTCAGTCAGGTATGTTGAACTGTTGGTATTACAGACTCAGTCAGGGATAGTTGAACATGTTGGTATTACAGACTCAGTCAGGGTATGTTGAACATGTTGGTATTACAGACTCAGTCAGGGATATGTTGAACATGTTGGTATTACAGACTAGTCAAGGGATATGTTGAACATGTTGGTATTACAGACTCAGTCAGGGACAGGTTAACATGTTGGTATTAAGACTCAGTCAGGGACAGTTTGAACATGTTGGTATTACAGACTCAGTCAGGGATATGTTGAACATGTTTGGTATTACAGACTCAGTCAGGGATATGTTGAACATGTTGGTATTACAGACTCAGTCAGGGATATGTTGAACATGTTTGGTATTACAGACTCAGTTCAGGATATGTTGACATGTTGGTATTACAGACTCAGTCAATGACATGTTGAACATGTTGGTATTACAGACTCAGTCAGGGATATGTTGAACATGTTGGTATTACAGACTCAAGTCAGGGATCATGTTGAACATGTTTGTATTACAGACTCAGTCAGGGATATGTTGAACATGTTGGTATTACAGACTCAGTCAGGGATATGTTGAACATGTTGGTATTACAGACTCAGTCAGGGAATGTTGAACATGTTGTATTACAGACTCAGTCAGGGATATGTTGAACATGTTGGTATTACAGATCAGTCAGGGAATGTTGAACATGTTGGTATTACAGACTCAGTCAGGGATATGTTGAACATGTTGTATTACAGACTCAGTCAGGGATATGTTGAACATGTTGGTATTACAGACTAGTCAGGGATATGTTGAACATGTTGGTATTACAGACTCAGTCAGGGATATGTTGAACATGTTGGTATTACAGACTCAGTCAGGAATGTTGAACATGTTGGTATTACAGACTCAGTCAGGGATATGTTGAACATGTTGGTATACAGACTCAGTCAGGGAATATGTTGAACATGTTTGTATTACAGACTCAGTCAGGGATATGTTGAACATGTTGGTATTACAGACTCAGTCAGGGTATGTTGAACATGTTGGTATTACAGACTCAGTCAGGGACATGTTGGAACATGTTGGTATTACAGACTCAGTCAGGGACATGTTGAACATGTTGGTATTCACAGACTCAGTCAGGGATATGGTTGAACATGTTGGTATTACAGACTCAGTCAGGGATATGTTGAACATGTTTGTATTACAGAACTCAGTCAGGGATATGTTGAACACTGTTGGTATTACAGACTTAGTCAGGGATATGTTGAACATGTTGGTATTTCACAGACCTCAGTCAGGGACAGGTTGAACATGTTGGTATTACAGACTCAGTCAGGGACAGGTCGAACATGTCAGTAAAGACGTGCGTAGCATCTGGGTCATGTCACCACTTCTTTATTGACGGAGTCACTGGTGCTTCCTGCTTTAGTTGTTGCTTGTAAGCAGAAATCAGGAGGATAGAATTATTGTCAGATTTGCCAAATGGAGGGTGAGGGAGAGCTTTGTACACGTCTCTGTGTGTGGAGTAAAGGTGGTCTTGAGTTGTTTTATCTTCTGGTTGCACATTRAACATGTTGGTGGAAATGAGGTTAAACGGATTCAAGTTTCCCTGCATTAAAGTCTCCGGCCACTAGGAGCGCTGCCTCTTGATGAGCGTATTCCAGATTGCTTATGACCATTTACTGTACAGCTCGTTGAGTGKGGTCTTAGTGCCAGCATTGGTTTGTGGTGGTAAATGGACAGCTATGAAGAAAATAGATGAAAACTATCTTGTTTAATAGTGTGGTCAACAGCTTATAATGAGAAACTCTACAACAGGCGAGTAAAACCAAGAGACTTTCTTACTATTAGATTTCGTGCACCTGCTGTTGTTTACAAATATACACAGACCACCACCCATTGTCTTACCAGAGACGGCGGTTCTATCTGGCCGATGCAGCGTAAACCCCGCCAGCTGTAGATTATTAATGTTGTCGTTCAGCCACGACTCTGTGAAATATATAGTGCCTTGCGAAAGTACTAACCCCCCTTGGAATTTTTCCTATTTTGTTGCCTTACAACCTGGAATTAAAATAGATTTTTGGGGTGTTTGTCACAGTGGCGTGTATAAGTGGCAGGGAAGTCAGGCGCAGGAGAGTCAAATAGAGTGTAGAATGGAGTACTTTAATTAAAGTCCCAGTAATCTGCTCCATAACACTCACGGGAAAAACATAAAACAAATCTGGGTACGAAGACCCGTCGCACACCTATACACAATCAACACAACACTTGACAACGAACAATCTCTGACAAAGACATAAAGGGAAACAGAGGGTTAAATACACAATAGGTAATGGATGGGATTGAAAACAGGTGTGTGGGAAGACAAGACAAAACCAATGGAAAATGAAAAATGGATCGATGATGGCTAGAAGACCGGTGACGTCGACCGCCGAACACCGCCCGGACAAGGAGAGGCAACGACTTCGGCAGAAGTCGTGACAGTGTTTGTATCATTTGATCAACACAACATGCCTACCACTTTGAAGATGCAAAATATTTTTTATTGCGAAATAAAGAAGGAATAAGATAATAAGCAGAACTTGAGCTTGCAAAACTATTCACCCCCCAATGTCAATATTTTGTAGAGCCACCTTTTGCAGCAAATACAGCTGCAAGTCTCTTGGGGTATGTCTCTATAAGCTTGGCACATCTAGCCACTGGGATTTTTGCCCATTCTTTAAGGCAAAACTGCTCCAGATCCTTCAAGTTGGATGGGTTCCGCTGGTGTACAGCAATCTTTAAGTCATACCACAGATTCTCAATTGGATTGAGGTCTGGGCTTTGACTAGGCAATTCGAAGACATTTAAATGTTTCCCCTTAAACCACTTGAGTGTTGCTTTATCAGTATGCTTAGGGTCCTGCTGGAAGGTGAACCTCATCCCTGTTATGTACGCCTCTAGGAAGAGGGAACGCAACACCCTGCTACAACTCAACTCCCCGTGGAGTGAAAGATGAATGGGACTGTAGGTGCGGGTAAGGATGACAAAGGCAGAGAATTTACCATTTACAGGGAATTTATTCCTTCACACGGTAATTTTGGGAAAAAGGTGCTGGACGAAACCAAAGCAAAGAAAGTTAAAGTTAAAGAGCCCCCTCTCCTACCTTACCTGCCTACCCACTGCTTACCTAACTAGCACCACCTGGTGAGCTAACCAAAATACAATAGGTGGTCTGCCCAGGTCTTACTTAGTGTGCATAGACAGTAAATACTACGGGTTATGTATGCCCGCAGGCCTCRTGCCTAAGCACTCCCTAGGTGCCTTCCCCTTCTCCCCTGGGAACAAATGAAAAATATTAATACAAACGTAAGAAAACAATTTCAGGAATCAAAACACTGTGTCCTATTGGCATACACATACTGTACCTCAGATCAGCGGCTTCAAAATACTTAACATAAATCTGTCTTTGAGCAACAACCAACACAGGACATACTAATAAGCTCTCCCTAACAAAGGAACACTGGCTTTACTAGCTGGAGAAGGAGTCTGTAATGGGATACAGCTGTATCCTCTGACGAGAGGGCTGGGTCAGCTCCAATTAGCAATGGGGCCGACCAATCACCTGCTTGAGGGAATCCAGGAAGACATTTCCTGAAACATATACAAACAAACCCACAACACAGAAACTGGGGAACGTAACAGTCCCAAATCTCTGGAAAACTGAAACAGGTTTCCCTCAAGAATTTCCCCGTATTTAGCGCCATCCATCATTTCTTCAAATCTGACCAGTTTCCCAGTCCCTGCTGATGAAAAATATCCCCACAGCATGATGCTGCCACCACCATGCTTCACTGTAGGGATGGTGTTCTCGGGGTGATGGGAGGTGTTGGGTTTGCGCCAGACATAACGCTTTCCTTGATGGCCAAAAAGCTACATTTTTGTTTCATCTGACTAGAGAACCTTACATATTTTTGCAGAGTCTCGCACATGCCTTTTGGCGAACACCAAACATGTTTGCTTATTTTTTTCTGGCCACTCTTCCGTAAAGCCCCATTCTGTGGAGTGTACGGCTTAAAGTGGTCCTATGGACAGATACTCCCATCTCCGCTGTGGAGTTTTGTAGCTTCTTCAGGGTTATCTTTAGTCTTTATTGCCTCTCTGATTAACTTCTCTGCGCTACGGATCCCTTTTACGGGATCATTTTCCTAAACAACCGCTGAATTGCAGGGTGCAAAATATTACTAAAAATATTTATAATCATGCAATCACAAGTGAAATATACCAAAACACAGCTTAGCTTGTTTATTAATCCACCTTAATAACTGTCAGATTTTGAAAATATGCGTCTTTGCAGGAAAGCATCACAAGCTTTTTGTGAGTGCTAATCAATGCAATGCTTGAACAGTTTAGCCTTTATAGTAGACTGGGTTTAGCTTTGGTCAGACAAGTCAAAAATTCAACTACAATTAATCGTTACCTTGATAATCTTCGGATGTTTGCACTCACGAGACTCCCAGTCACAATAAAATGTTATTTTTGCTCGATAAATATTACTTTTATAACAAAAAAACGCCATTTGGTTGCGCGTTATGCTCAGACAACTACAGGCCTCGTTCCGGTCCTGAAAGGAGAAAGAAAATTCCTAAAACGTATCAGATTTCAAAAATATGACAAAAATATTTATCAATCATGAATACAAGTGAAATATACCAAACACAGTTAGCTTGTTGTTAAACCACTTTCGTGTCAGATTTTGAAAATATGCTTTGCAGCGAAAGCAATCCAAGCTTTTGTGAGTGTATCAATCAATGCTAGAACAGTTAGCCTTATATTAGCTTGGTTAGCTTGGTCACYAAAGTCAAAAAAGCAATACAATTAATTGCTTACCTTTGATAATCTTCMGATGTTTGCACTCACGAGACTCCCAGTTACACAACAAATGTTATTTTTGTTCGATAAATATTACTTTTAAACAAGAAACCGCCATTTGGGTTGCGGTTATGTTCAGAAAACCAAAGCCTCGTTCCGTTTGACGAAAATTCCAAAAAGTATCTGTAATGGTTGTAGAAACATGTCAAATGTTTTTTATAATCAATCCTCGGGTTGTTTTTAACAAACATAATCGATAATATTTCAACCGGACCGTAACCTATTCAATAAGAGAGAAAAAGAAAATGGAGAGCTACCTCTCGCGCATGAACTAATCAGAGGACACCTGACTAGTTTTGAAAAATCTCGCAAATTTTTCAAAATAAAAGCCTGAAACTATGTCTAAGCCTGGTCACAGCCTYAGGAAGCCATTGGAAAGGGAATCTGGTTGATACCCCTTTAAATGGAAGAAAGACTTGCCAGGAAACACAGATAAAAAAAWTAAAAAAAGATTTTCTCAGGTTTTCGCCTGCAGAATCAGTTTTGTTATACTCACAGACAATATTTTGACAGCTTTGGAAACTTTGGAGTGTTTTCTATCTTAATCTGTAAATTATATGCACTCATCTACGATCTGGACCTGAGAAATAGTCTGTTTACCTTGCGAACGTTACTTAAAATAAATAAAATAAAAAAATATGACCCCTAGCGTCAAGAGGTTAATGGCCTCCTTGCCTGGTCCATGAGTTTTGGTGGGCGGCCCTCTCTTGGCAGGTTTGTTATGGTGCCATATTCTTTCAATTTTTTTATAAAGGATTTAATGGTGCTCCGTGGGATGTTCAAAGTTTCTGTATTTTTTTATAACCCAACCCTGATCTGTACTTCTCCACAACTTTGTCCCTGACCTGTTTGGAGAGCTCCTTGGTCTTCATAGTGCCGCTTGCTTGGTGGTGCCCCTTGCTTAGTGGTGTTGCAGACTCTGCGGCCTTTCAGAACAGGTGTATATATATACTGAGATCATGTGACAGATCATGTGACACTTAGATTGCACACAGGTGGACTTAATTTAATTAATTATGTGACTTCGGAAGGTAATTAGTTGCACCAGATCTTATTTAGGGGCTTCATAGCCAAGGGGGTGAATACATATGCATGCACCACTTCTCAGTTTTTGAATATTTTTGAATTTTTTGAAAGAAGTTATTTTTTTCATTTCACTTCACCAATTTGGATTATTTTGTGCATATCCATTACATGAAATCCAAATAAAAATCTATTTAAATGACATGTTGCAGTGCATCAAAATAGGAAAAACGCCAAGGGGGGTGAATACTTTTGCAAGGCAATGTAAGATATWAAAAAATGTTATGTCCCGTTGGCAGGATATTCGTGATCGTAATTAGTCTATTTTGTTGTCCAATGATTGTATGTTGGCTAATAGGACTGATGGTAGAAGCAGATTTCCCACTTGCCTTCGAATCCTTACAAGGCACCACGACCTACATCCCTGATGTCTCTGTCTCTTTCTCATGCGAATCAGGGGGATTTTAGCCTTGTCGGGTGTCTGAAGTAAATCCTTTGTGTCCGACTCGTTATAGAAAAAATCTTTGTCCAGCACGAGGTGAGTAATCGCTGTCCTGATATCTAGAAGCTATTTTCGGTCATAAGACAAGGTGGGAGAAACATTTTGTACAAAATAAGTTACAAATAACTCGAAAAAAGACACACAATTGCACAATTGGTTAGAAGACCGTAAAACGGCAGCCATCTCCTCCGGCGCAATTGTTCTAATGTTAAGTCACTTCACGACAATTCTTTTTGAAAGATAAAGCTAGAGAGCTGGCCACCATCTACCACTACATTCAGGGTCTGTTACATCTCTATAGTTCAATGTCTAAAGGCTTATGCATGTATCAATGATTGTATTATTTCTAAAATGTGTGGTAACTTAATTGACTGTTTGATGTATTATTCACATGGGGTTAGAAAGGCTCTATTTTTAGGTTTTTAACCTCTACTTGGTAGGCAAACTGACAGAAACGTACATTTTTGAGTCCCCAGCTCCGTGTCTTTCATGGCTTGTAGCTCATCTAGGCCTACAGCATCAGTGACAGCCACTGCTTAAGCAATATAGTCTCATTTGAACAACCTTGTGGATTCTAAAGAGAAAGGTAATCTACTATTCTTCAGCAATCCTTTATTTAGTTTGAGGTGACAATGGCTGTGTTTTTACAGGCAGCCAAATTATTTTTTTCACTAACTATTCTTTTGACCAATCAGATGAGCTCTTTTGCCAATAATTGTGCTGCCTGTGTAAAACGCAGCTAATGTTAGCTGACGACATTGCCGTGTTCAGCTTGGAGGTAGCAAAGCTACGTTGTGATGTTGTACAGTTTTTACTGCATCTTCTCCTAAGGACTTTAGAACATGTATTTATTGTCAGGTGAGCCTGACACCTACTACCATACCCCGTTCAAAGGCACTTAAATATGTTGTCTTACCCATTCACGCTCTGAATGGCACACATACACAATCCATGTCTCAATTGTCTCAACGCTTAAAAATAATTATTTAATTAACCTGTCTCCTCCCCTTCATCTATACTGATTTGAAGTGGATTTAACAAGTGACATCAATTAGGGACCATAGCTTTCACCTGGCTTCACACTGGTCAGTCTATGTCATGGAAAGAGTAGGTGTTCATAATGTTTTGTACACTCAGTGTATCCATTTAATTTGTTTCAAGTTTTTTTTAATGAAAACAATTCAGTGATGTTTTTTGAGTTAAAATATATGGTAGTCTTGACTCGTGGAGTTGCTGGACTCAGTTTGTGTTGCCTCAAATGATGCAGCAACACAGCACTGTTTTTTTCTTCTGTGCCCTAGTTCCCTGAGTGTGGACCCTCATACTGGCTCTCTAGCAACATAGTGATAKATTCTTATATACTGTACAATGAGGAATTCAACTACAAAATACAAGTCTTCTACCATTTTTTGAACCATTGCCCCCACCCACAAGGTGTATAAACAGCAATAAATAAGATAATAGATACTAAACAAAAATGTGAACATAAATCAATCAACTTTAATTAGCACATGTAGGACAGTATGCAAGTGTGTGTGCATGGCCTTGGCAGATGTATTTCTCACATGTGCAGCACATAGTATTTGTTTTACAGTCCTTCTTTAGGGGGCAGAATTYGCATCTCCTCCTCTTGCTGCCCCAGCTGCATCCTCAAGTGAATCAGGACAAGATTCAGCCCCCTGAACAGCTTTCACAAGTGCTGCAGAGGCTGCTGTGCGGGGGAGACGCTTCCTTCTTTGAATGTGTGGGGTTACAAGTGCCTTTCTTAGCTGCTCCAGGTGCCCTCCTCTTGTTCCGCTTATCAGGCATGCAGGTAGAGTTGATATTGTTCCATATCACGAAGGCATTGTATGAGGACACATCAATGATGTTATGGAAGATGACCAGGAGCCAGCGGGCAGCCATCCTCCTGCAGCTGTAAGCTCCAATCACCTTGTCCAGGTTGTCCACACCTCCTTTGTTGTGGTTGTAGTCCAGGATGATGGCTGGCTTCCTGTCCTCACCATCACCGATCTCAGCCGTTTTGTGCAGTGTGATCAGGAGGACCACATTCTTGTTACTCTTCGGGAGGTAAGAAACTAGAGTGGTGGTGGGGGTGAAGGCTAACTTTGATGAGAAGGCCTCTCTCCCCCTTGTTGTGAGGAGMGCAGGGGGGATATCAGGCTTGTTATTTCTAACTGTGCCAACCATGGTGGTCTTCCTCTTCAGGAGCTGCTGGCTGAGTTCAATCAGTAGCACACATAATCTCAATTTATCATTCTGTGTGTGTGTGTGTTTGTCTTTGTGGTTTTTGTGGTGTGTAAATTATTTTATAACTGCCACGTTAAAAATGACCCTAAGACAATCTTTGTACCCTGGTGGTGTARAGCTTTCATGGAAATATGAACAAAGACGATGTTTCACTTTTTCTAATGTTGGGGTCACTTCTGGAAAATGAATACAAATTCAAGTTGAAAAAATGTCATTTAGGGGGTTTTCTCTGCTGTTAAAAATAGTGGCGGGTCATTTTTGACCCATAAGACAACACAAGGGTTAACTGACTTGCCTAGTTAAATAAAGGAACAAATATATTTAAAAAATACATTTGTTAGTGATGTTGTGACAGATTGATCTGAGTCTATACCATGTTCTCCCCGCGTTCCCTCAGTGAGTCACTACATCTAAGGTCCCACTGCCTCAGTATGTGACAACCAATCACAGGCTGTGTCAAACCACCTCAGTCCACAAAACAGATGTTGAAAAAAACGAAGGAAACAAAGGATCAAGTTTGAGAGAGAATATTCTCCCAACGACTAACTAAACATTTATTTTTCTTTCTTTCTCTTCTTTCTTCATTTAGTTATGGGCGGTTTTGAGGAGGGTGAGCGCGCCCAGTCGGTCTCTCAGGGGGAGGGGGCAGTGGTTCCCGCTCCACGCATCAGGAGCTTTCCCCAGCCGCAGGTCACGTGGTTCAGAGACGGACGCAAGATACCGCCCAGCAGCCGCATGTAAGATGCATGATGATGTCTCTTATGCAGCTATCTCTCTCTCTCTCTCTTCTCTCTCTCTCTCTCTCTCTCTCTCTCTCTCTCTCTCTACATTCTCTCTCTTCTTCTCTCTTCTTCTCTCTCCCACTCTCTCTCTTCTTCTCTCCCACTCTCTCTCTTCTTCCCTCTCTTATTCCCTCTCTCTCTCTCTCTTCTTCTCTCTCCCACTCGCTCTCTTCTTCTCTCCCACTCTCTCTCTTCTTCTCTATCTTCTTCCCTCTCCCATCTTACCTCAAGATGCTGTCTATTTGATAAACAATAGCTATGTTGTCTATTATCTGTTAGTGTGAATGGGTTGTTCATTCTATTGTATTTCATATCAGTTGGCTCCATCTGCGTGTTTTATGTGTCTAAGGTGCCGTAAGGTTGTTAGTGCATGTGTCTGAGAGTGACATGGAGGACAGAGAGATGAAGAGAAGGGGAGAGAGAAACAGAGCGTGATAGATTGCATGTTCTGTCTGTTTGTAACTATGTCTCCATCACTTGAAAGAGGTCTTGGCCTCAGTGAAATGTACTCCCAGGGCCTCTCCTCTACTCTCCATTTATTCTGCCCTCTAATGGAGGTGAGGCAGCGAGGGAGACTTGTTTACCAGTTTAGAGAGAGGCCTGGTACTGTCAGACTATATTGGGACTAGATAGGGGGGCTCTGAGAGTGGGGATAGGAGTGTGGGGCTCTGAGTGCCTGGCGGAGCCACTGAAAGCCTCAAATGGGATTCTTGTCTTGGCATTCTACCTCTTAAACTAAAAAAGGGGACAAATAGAGAGGTGCTTTTGGAAAGAGGCAATAGCTTTCTGTCTCTCTGGCTCTCTCACTGGCTTGGCAGCCCCGAGTGGGAGACTGGGAGCACTGCTCATTTACAGTGAAAGGATTGGCTCCAGATATACAGTACCAGTCAAAAGTTTGGACACACCTACTCATTCAAGTGTTTTCTCTATTTGTACTATTTTCTACACTGTAGAACAATAGTGAAGACATCAAAACTATCAACTAACAAATGTAGAAACATGTAGTAACCAAAAAAGTTTTAAACAAATTAAAAAATATATTATATATTCTTCAAAGTAGGCACCCTTTTCCTTGATGAACAGCTTTGCAGACTCTTGGCATTCTCTCAACCAGCTTCATGAGGTACTCACCTTGAATGCATTTCAATTAACAGATGTGCCTTGTTAAAAGTACATTTGTAGAATTTCTTTCCTTCTTAATTAATGCGTTTTACCCAATCAGTTGTGTTGTGACATGGTAGGGGTGGTATACAGAGGGGGCAGTGGTAAAAGACCAAGTCCTTATTATGGCAAGAACAGCTCAAATAAGCAAAGAGAAACGACAGTCCATCAATACTTTAAGAAATMAAGGTTAGTCAATTCTGAGAATTTAAGAACTTTGAAAGCGTCTTCAAGTGCAGTCTCAAAAACAATCAACCACAATGATGAAACTGGCTCTCATGAGGACCGACACAGGAAAGCAAGACCCAGAGTTACTTCTGCTGCAGAGGATAAGTTCATTACTTAACTGCACCTAAGAATGCAGCCTAAATAAATTCTTCAGAGTTCAAGTAACAGACACATCAACTGTTCAGAGGAGACTGTGTGAATCAGGCCTTCATGGTCAAATTGCTACAAAGAAACCACTACTAAAGGACATCAATAATAAGAAGAGAGTTGCTTGGGCCAAGAAACACGAGCAATGGACATTAGACCGGTGGAAATCTTGGATTTTTGGTTCCGACCGCCGTTTCTTTGTGAGACGCAGAGTAGGTGAACAGATGATGTCCACATGTGTGGCTCTCTTTCTCAATGCCAAGGGGCTTCATTGGCGTGGGGAACATGTCTACTTTGCCAAAGCAAGTAAAATAAACAAAAGTGAGAAGAAACAACATCAACAAAAAAACATTTGAAATTCGTAGTAAATACTGCACTCAAAAAGGTTTCAAAAGATAAAGACATTTCAACTGTTATATTATCAGCTATGAACAGTGTGTTATCAATGTGCAAATAGTTTGAGTATGAATAGCGGGGGAAGATGAATTAATAAATAAATATTGTTGGTATTTACAATGTTTGTGCCATACTGAATGCCCTTTTCTCATGGCAACAGGTCACAAATCTTACTGCTGTGATTGCACACAGCAGTATTGTGTCTCTAATATGGTCATACTGAAAGGAGTTAGCAAGTACAGCTCAGTTTCCACCTACAGTTGAAGTCGGAAGTTTACATATACTTAAGTTGGAGTCATTAAAAATCGTTTTTCAACCAAACCACAAATTTCTGGGTTTAACAAACTATTGTTTTGGCAAGTAGGTTAGGACATCTACTTTGTGCATGACACAAGTCATTTTTACAACACTTTTTTACAGACCAATTATTTCACTTATAATTCACTGTATCATAATTCCAGTGGATCAGAAGTTTACATACACTGAGTTGACTGTGCCTTTAAACAGCTTGGAAAATTCCAGAAATTGATGTCATGGCTTTAGAAGCTTCTGATAGGCTAATTGACATAATTTGATTCAATTGGAGGTGTACCTGTGGATGGCC
The DNA here is from genome assembly GCF_002910315.2 of Salvelinus sp. IW2-2015. NCBI lineage: Eukaryota > Metazoa > Chordata > Actinopteri > Salmoniformes > Salmonidae > Salvelinus > Salvelinus sp. IW2-2015. Next base: position 305,434 of record NW_019942652.1, on the reverse strand, counting down.
TACCTTCAAACTCAGTGCCTCTTTGCTTGACATCATGGGAAAATCAAAAGAAATCAGCCAAGACCTCAGAAAAAAAATGTAGACCTCCACAAGTCTGGTTCATCCTTGGGAGCAATTTCCAAAAGCCTGAAGGTACCACGTTCATCTGTACAAACAATAGTACGCAAGTATAAACACCATGGGACCACGCAGCCATCATACCGCTCAGGAAGGAGACGCGTTCTGTTTCCTAGAGATGAAGGTACTATGGTGCGAAAAGCGCAAATCAATCCCAGAACAACAGCAAAGGACCTTGTGAAGATGCTGGAGGAAACAAGTACAAAGTATCTATATCCACAGTAAAACGAGTCCTATATCGACATAACCTGAAAGGCGCTCAGCAAGGAAGAAGCCACTGCTCCAAAACCGCCATAAATAAGCCAGACTACGGTTTGCAGCTGCACATGGGGACAAAGATCGTACTTTTTAGAGAAATGTCCTCTGGTCTAATGAAACAAAAATAGAACTGTTTGGCCATAATGACCATCATTATGTTTGGAGGAAAATGGGGGAGGCTTGCATGCCGAAGAARACCATCCCAACTGTGAAGCACGGGAGTGGCAGCATCATGTTGTGTGGGTGCTTTGCTGCAGGAGGGACTGGTGCACTTCACAAAATAGATGGCATCATGAGGTAGGAAAATTATGTTGATATATTGAAGCAACATCTAAAGACATCAGTCAGGAAGTTATAGCTTGGTCGCAAATGGGTCTTATAGCTTGGTCGCAAACAGCTGAAATAAATATTTATCTTTAATATTATTCTGACATTTCACATTCTTCAACAACAGTGGTAATCCTTACTAACCTAAGACAGGGAATTTTTACTTGGATTAAATGTCAGGAATTGTGAAACACCTTAGCCAAATACATTTAATCTCAGTTTATGTAAACTTCCTACTTCAAATTAAATTTTGTGGCACATTTCCTATCTTCTCTTGAGAGCCAGGTCTGCCTATGGTGACCTCTCTCAATAGCAAGGCTATATTCACGGAGTCTGTACAATGTCAAGGATTTTTGTCATTTTGGGTCAGTCACAGTGGTCAGGTATTCCATTTTTTGGTTAATTCTTTCCTGTGTATCAAATAGTTCTCTTTTTCCTTTCACATGATTTGGTTGGGCCTAATTGTGTTGCTGACCTGGCGCTCTGTGGGGTCTGTTTGTGAACAGAGCCCCAGAAACAGGCTTAGGGGACTCTTCTCCAGGTTCATCTCACTGTAGGTTAGGGCTTTGTGCAGGAATGTGTGGGCATCACTTCCTTTTAGGTGGTTGTAGAGTGTTTAACAGCTATTTTCTGGATTTTGATAACTAGTGTGTATACTCCTAATTCTGACTCATGGCTGGTTACTGTTTGTAATGATTTTTCTGCTGGMTGCTGTTCTCAGATAATGAATAAAGCATGGTATGCTTTCGCCGTAAAGCCTTTTTGAAATCTTACACCGTGGTTGGATTAACAAGAAGTTAATCTTTAAACCCATGTGTAACACTTGTGTGTTTTATGAATTTTTATAATGAGTATTTCTGTTTTTGCATTTGGCGCTCTGCAATTTCAATGGATGTTGGCCAGGTGGGCCAGCGTCCCACGTACCCTAGTGAGATTTTAAGTTACTCTTGATGGCATAGAAGACTCTTCTTGCCTTGTCTCGTAGATCGTTCACAGTCTTGTGTAAGTTACCTGTGGTGTTGATGTTTAGGCTGAGGTATGTATTCTTCTTTGTGTGCTCTCGGGCAACAGTGTCTAGATAGATTTGTATTGGTAGTCCTGGCAACTGGACCTTTTTTGGAACACCATTGTTTTTGTCATACTGAGATTTACTGTCAGGGCCTAAGCCTGATAGAACCTGTGCAGAAGATCTAGGTGCTGCTGTAGGCCCTCTTTGGTTGGGGACAGAACCACCAGATCATCAGCAAACAGTCGACATTTGATTTCCACGTCCAGTAGGGTGAGGCCGTGTGCCCTCACAAATTCATTCATATAAATGTTGAAGAGGATGGGGCTCATGCTGCATCCCTGTCTGGAAGATGAGGTTGTTTARGTACCCATTGTTGTCAGTAAATAGTGTATCTGGATTTTCTTTGAGGAGCTTCTCTTTTACATGCAGGATAAAAAAGAACTCTGGGGGGGACTGTACTTAGATTGCCTCTGCATAGGGGTGTGGCCACTGCATAGGGGTGTGGCCTCTGGATAGGGGTGTGAGGCCTCTTCGTTTGGGATGGGGAGGCTGTGGTGCTCTGCTGCCATTTTATTCAAGGGCATTCACACCTCTTACTTCACACCTCAGTGCAATTTGAAGTTGCTGACGGGACGTCTGCAATGTACTAACTAAGCATTTGAGTCTTCATATAGTAAGATATATTTTATTACGATATCAAGAGATTATTGTAATATAGTTATTTTCATTCTTGGATCTTGGAAGTAACTACGGATTGGACATTTTCTCACTCAGATTTAGGTTGGCTGGTATTTGTAGTTTTCTTCTGTGCTTTATCTCCTGGTTGTTGTGTTGTCCTTGGCAGTCTTTATCTCCTGGTTGTTGTGTTGCTGGTTAGTCCTTGGCAGTCTTTTTATCTTGGTTGTTGTTTTGCTGGGTAGTCCTTGGCAATCTTTGGAAGTAGGAATCCTTTCAGGTATTTTTGTCCAAATTCAAGGATCTACGCTTGAAGTATCGATTTGGATTTAACATAACTAATCGATCATATTTCAACCGGARGGTAAACTATCAATACTAGAGAGAAAGAAAATGTTGAGCAACAACTTTCGCGCCCATGAACTAATCAAAGGACACCTGGCCATCCACTGACGCGTTTTGATAAATCTCGCTATTTTTTCAGAATAAAAGCTTGAAACTATGTCTAAAGCCTGTTCACAACCTGTGGAAGCCATTGGAAAAGGAATCTGGTTGATATCCCTTTAAATGGAGGATAGGCAGGCAATGGAACAGGGATTTTTCAAAATAAGAGCKACTTCCGGGTTGGATTTCCTCAGGTTTTCGCCTGTAAAATCAGTTCTGTTATACTCACAGACAATCTTTTGACAGTTTTGGAAACTTTAGAGTGTTTTCTATCCTAATCTGTCAATTATATGCATATTCTAGCATCTGGGCCTGAGWAATAGGCCGTTTACATTGGGAACGTTATTTTTCCAAACATAAAAAATCTGCCTCCTAGCGTGTAAGAAGTTAAGGAAATATGTGTCTCTATTATGGTCATACATTTGGCAGGAGGTTAGGAGGTGCAGCTCAGTTTCCACCTCATTTTGTGGGCAGTTTGCACATAGCCCGTCTTCTCTTGAGAGCCAGGTCTGCCTACGGRYGCCTRTCTCAATAGTAAGGCTATGCTCACTGAGTCTGTTTATAGTCAAAGCTTTCCTTAATTTTGGGTCCGTCACAGTGGTCAGGTATTCTGCCACTGTMTWCTCTCTGTTTAAGGCCAAATAGCATTATAGTTTGTTCAGTTTTTTTTGTATTCTTTCCAATGTTTCAAGTAATTATCTTTTTGTTTCTCATGATTTGGTTGGGTCTAATTGTGTTGCTGTCCTGAGGCTCTGTTGGGTCTGTTTGTGAGCAGATCCCCAGGACCTGCTTGTTTAGGGGATTCTTCTCCAGGTTTTTAATATTTTTAAATGTAACTTTTATTTAACTAGGCAAGTCAGTTAAGAACACATTGTTATCTACAATGACGGGCTACCCCGACCAAACGCGGGCAACGCTGGGCCAATTGTGCGAGGCCCTATGGGGGAATATGAGGGTATTGATAATGAGGCAATATACAGTACCACCAATCTATCACTATCTTTGGTCTTTCTCTCTCTGTCGCTCTCTGTCTCTCTCTCTGTCTCTCTCAATTCAATTTCAATTTAACTTCTCTGGGATGTGTGGGAGTACTTGGCCAAAAGCCAGTAAAAATGGAGAGCGCCAAATTCAAATAAATTACTATAAAAATCTAACTTTCATAAAATCGCACATGAAAGACACCAAATTAAATCTACACTTGTTGTGAATCCAGCCAACATGTCTGATTTCAAAAAGGATTTACGGCGAAAGCACACCTTGCGATTATGTTAGGTCAGTAGATAGCCACAGAAAAACACACACATTTTTCCGGCCAAAGAGAGGAGTAACAAAAAGCAGAAATAGAGATAAAATGAATCACTAACCTTTGATGATCTTCATCAGATGARACTCATAGGACTTCATGTTACACAATACATGTATGTTTTGTTCGGTAAAGTTCATATTTATATCCAAAGATCTGAGTTTAGGCGGGACGCTACTGTCCCACTTGGCCAAAAGTCAGTAAAAATGCAGAGCGCCAAATTCAAATAAATGACTATAAAAATCAAACTTTCATTAAATCACKCATGAAAGATATCAAATGAAAGCTGTACTGGTTGTGAATCCAGCCAACATGTCAGAGTTCAAATAGGCTTTTCGGTGAAAGCAAACAATGCTATTATCTGAGGATAGCACCATAGTAAACAAAGAGAGAGAAGCATATTTCAACCCTGCAGCCGTGACACAAAACTCAGAAATAAAAATATAATTCAMGCCTTACCTTTGACGTGCTTCTGTTGTTGGCACTCCAATATGTCCCATAAACATCACAAACGGTCTTTTTGTTCGATTAATTCCGTCGATAAATATCCAAAATGTCCATTTATTTGGCGCGTTTGATCCAGAAAAACACCYGTTCCAACTTGTGAAACGTGACTACAAAATATCTCAAAAGTTACCTGTAAACTTTGCCAAAACATTTCAAACTACTTTTGTAATACAACTTTAGGTATTTTTTTACGTAAATAATAGATAAAATTGAAGACGGGAAAATCTGTGTTCAATACAGGATTAAAACAAACTGTAGCTAGCTTTCTGGTCACGCGCCTCTAACAAACAGTACACAACAAGTGACTCTCGTTCAAAATGGCCGTACTTCTTCATTACACAAAGGAGAAAACCTCAACCAATTTCTAAAGACTGTTGACATCCAGTGGAAGCGGTAGGAACTGCAAGAAGAACAATTAGAAATRTGGTTTCCCAATGAAAATCCATTGAAAGAGAGTGACCTCAAAWWWWWTTWATCTGAATGGTTTGTCCTCGGGGTTTCACCTGCTAAATAAGTTCTGTTATACTCACCGACATGATTCAAACAGTTTTAGAAACTTCAGAGTGTTTTCTATCCAAATCTACTAACAATATGCATATCTTACCTTCTGGAGATGAGTAGCTGGCAGTTGAATTTGGGTATGCTTTTCATCCAAACGTGAAAATGCTGCCCCCTATCCTAGAGAAGTTAAGGGACTTTTTTGGCATAGGAAACAAATGTTTACATTGCCAAAGCAAGTGAAATAGATAATAAACAAAAGTTCAATAAACAGAAGTTCAATAAACAATAAAATAATTAAAAGTAAACATTACAAAAGTTACAAAATAATAAAGACATTTGTCTCTCTAAACTTCTATGTGAGGTGAAATTAGTGTAATGTGCAGCAGGCTCTACAGGGTTTCTCCTCACTACCTCTGTCTATCTTTTCTGTCCTTTCTCCTCTACCACTAAAGAACAGGGCCTTCCCTGAATCGCAGCAGTAATCAGATGGAAACAATCCATCATCTTATAAAATCTAACACAATTGACCCTAGGGGTATCATTTCTTCTCCTGATCTGCTTTGGCACATTAATGCTGTTCAGAGAATACTTATATTACACTGTAAAATGCAGGGTGGGTTGGACCTGGGAGTTTGGAGTGTGTGTGTGTGTGTGCGTGTGTGTGTGCACGTGTGTGTGTCACGTTGGACCTAGTAGGGGTCTCGATACCTGCCTGGGGGGGGGGGTTGGATTCCAAGGACATTGGGCCGGTTTAGTTATGTGTGAAGGTGTAGCCTACTGCTTGGGGAGCGTTTTCCTCAACATTCAAAGGCATATTGGACTGGTCTCCCTTGATCGAACAGGGAAATTAACATACGGTATCTCTTACAATGGATGTGTAAAGCGAAGGAGTTGCATGGTGGCTCAGAGAATTATCCATCTCAGCTCCCCTGCCTCCATTTTCCCCTTGATAGAGGCAATGTCTTATAGTGGGCCTGCCAGTACTCTCTCTCTCTCTCTCTCTCTGTCTCTCTCTCTCTGCCACGCTGCCTATGCAGCTGTTCTTTATGGCATCCACTGCTCTGTCCTCTCAGACTGTGAATGTCCTTGTCACAGAGAAAGACTTTTATGCATTAGTTGAGTTCTTTATACTTGTCATGTTGATCCTTTAGAACCATAGTGGATCTGCAACAACAGAAATATTATGTCCCTTTCTCACCTTAACTGAAATGAGCAGTCATCTGTTCACAAAATAAAACCCAAACTGCTTTCTTTGTCTCTTTTCCGATATTATGAAATTGATTGAAATCAACTGTCCTGGACAGGTTTGGTGTCTGGAATTCTAGCCGATCTGCTCTGCACTAGATTGGTTTAGACTGACTGGATCCCATGCTCATTGGAATACAGTGTGCCAGGACTGTGTGAGGCCGAGGGGAGAGAAAGCACTTATTTAGCTCTAATAGCCATTACTCTTCTCTTATTGAACGGGAATGCAATTGAAGGGCCTTTTCCATTCAGCCGCTGTGATTTGTTATGTTATTCCCGAGACTTAATGTGCTGTATAATCAGAGCCTCCTTCGGTAAACCCATTTAACTGGAATTGCACCGCACCGTTTTCCAGGTTGGGAGGTGAGTCAGGCACAGGGAGGAGTACAGGAGTCAGGCACAGGGAGGAGTACAGGAGTCAGGCACAGGGAGGAGTACAGGAGTCAGGCACAGGGAGGAGTACAGGAGTCAGGCACAGGGAGGAGTACAGGAGTCAGGCACAGGGAGGAGTACAGGAGTCAGGCACAGGGAGGAGTACAGGAGTCAGGCACAGGGAGGAGTACAGGAGTCAGGCGGGCCCTAGAATACGTTTTCTTCCTCAGACAATTTTTTCATTCTCTCCTTTCATCCGGAAATGTCTCTCTCGTCTCTTCTCAAGACATTAAGACATGGATTTATCTCTGAGTGCTACGGCCCAACAACCCGATCTAACGCGACGTACCTAGGAAGTCACAGAGAGGAGAAGACGAAGGAGGAGGAGGAACAACAATGCTGTGCAATTACCAATTTGCTGCTTGGAGAGAGTGGTCAATTAATGGGTCTGCCTGAGACATCCACCTCTTGTCAGTCTAATATGGATTTCTCAGTTACTCACTGTGTTGTCGTGTGTGTGTGTGTGTGTGTGTTGTGTGTGTGTGTGTTGTGTGGTGTGTTGTGTGTGTGTGGTGTTGTGTGTGTGTGTGTGTGTGTGTGTGGTGTGTGTGGTGTGTGTGTGTGGTGTGTGTGGATCTGCAGTGGTTGCTTGTGTGCAGGTTGTTTTGTTACGTGTAGTGTGTGTTTGCGCAGTTGTGTAGCCTGGTTGTGTACGTGTAGTTAGTGTGTGTTTTGCGCAGGTGTGTGTAGTCTTGGTTGTTACGTGGTAGCAGATGTTATTGCGCGTGTTAGTTCTTGAGTGTGATTGTGTGTTGTAGTGGGGTATGTTTGTGTGTGTGTGCGTTCAAGCGTATGTGTGACGGAACACACCAAACTCTTCATCTGCCTCACACTGACTAGTTGACCTGGCGAACAGGGAGGAGTGGTCAAGGAGAGATAGGTCCTGGTGGAGTACTGTAGGTGTGAGGAGGCTGACGTGGATGGCAGGAGATCTGATTGATCTGGCACTGTGTCTCAGACATCGAGAGATGAAAATGAATTGCATGAATACTCAATAGCTTAGTTCTGAAAATAACTCCAGCCGTAGGGAGTGGAAAGTCAAGCAGCCAGCTACAAATCATGAGAGCTCCCGGGCAGAAAAGCGAGTGGCTGTTTTTATGAGCACCGGCCTCCCTTCTCTCCATGTCTCCCCTCCTTCCCTCCCTCCCTCCATCTACCTTGGAGCAGTAGGTTTTCATCAGAGCGATGTGTTGTGCAGCGATGGAAGGCAGGGTGTCGGCTCTGGTTTGAGTCATATTTGTCCCAGGCCTGTCAGCCACTTGATCCCCCCTGACCTCTGTCTCTACTGGGGGAGGTTGGCGGAGGCTGGCCCCGGCCATGGCTATTTGTCTGGAAGTAATCTGAGGTGGGTGTCGCGGTGAGGGGGGAGCAGAGAAGGAGGGGGGGGGGGGTGGAGACAGAGAGAGAGAGACCACCACAACATACAGTATGACATTACACTCTTCCATTGTGTCTCAGAATAGTTTGGACACTGTCACACTATGTCAACAGTGTTTTACACTCATACACTTCAAGTACACACACAAACACACAAGACTACGCGTGCGTGAAAGCACACGCACCAACACACATACCGATATTGATGGGAGCTGTACAGAATTATTATCAACGTTAGCTGTCAATCACTTTCCTCCCCCATGGCATCAAATAAATTAATTAACCCTAGATAGGAAATAATTACAAATGGAGTTGCATGACAGCTCCAGGCCCCAGCACAGCACAGCCAGGCTGGGCTCTTGTACCAGCTGTCTAGGCGGCCAACATTTCTTAGAGCTGTTGTCTGCTGTACAGCCTTCTGCCTTGCAACCACCTGCTGTACTGTGTGTTTGTGTGTGTGTGTGTGTGTGTGGTGTGTGTGGTGTGTGTGTGTGTGTGTGTGTGTGTGTTGTGGTGTGTGTGTGTGTGACGTGTACAGAGTAGGGCTGTGGCGTCATGACATTTTGTCAGCTGGTGGATTGCCAAGCAAATAACTTCCTGCCTCTTCACAGTAATTTATGTTAAAATTGAATGTTTCTTTGGGTGAAGGGGCAGTATTAGTAGCTTGATGAAAGGTGCACAGAGGATGCCAGAGTAAACGCCTGCTCATATGTCATAAGTTGTACATATGCATATTATTATTAGTATGTGGATAGAAACACTCTGAAGTTTCTAAATTGTTTGAATTATGTCTGTGAGTATAAACAGAACTCATAAGGCAGGCAAAAACTGAGAGCATTCCACTTTCTGTATGATTTTTCTGGGCGGTGGGCAGATTTTCAACCAAGCTCTCTTGAAATACAGAG
>NW_019942652.1:279487-295033 GCF_002910315.2 Salvelinus sp. IW2-2015 | reverse complement strand
AGATATTGATGAGTTTTCACTTCCTACGGCTTCCACTAGATGTCAACAGTCAATAGAACTTTGTCTGATGACTCTAATGTGAAGGGGGGGCCGAAGAAGACAGGAATGAGTAATCACTGCCATGAGGTGCCCACACATTGAACTGGCGGGTTCACGTGAGAGTGTAGTTTCTGGTGCTCTTTGAAACCAGGAAATTACAGTAAAAACACAACTTCTCAACACAGAGGTTGAAACATTCATAACCGATGTGGACTACATTAACATATATGTTGATTTGTAATCTCGGAAGAAAATGAAATGTCAAAGTTACATAGTATCCCTAATATTGCTATCGCTAGCAGAACTCATGGTTTATTTTAGGGATGAGAAGACTTCGTGATTKTTTAGGAAAAGGGAGTTACGGAATCTGAGGACAAGTCACGTTAAACAAGACACATATTCACTGTTTCAAACATTATCTTCTGCACTGCACAGGTGTGTGAATCTTTTGTCTTTTTAGTCCAATAAACTTTATGGTTTCTTCAACAGAAGAGGTCGCTGTTATACCTGAATTTGATCCAAATCCAATGAGGTGTTGGGTCTCCTGTTCTGTGTCGTTGAGAGCCGTTGTATGAAACCAATTACTACGTCAAGCAAAGCTCTTAACCATGCCAGACCACTTTTAACATGCCATAAATTCAGCGTGTGAACTGTGCGTTGTGTATCTTTCAGTGCAGATTATATGTTTACAAGTATTCAGGTACACAGTGGGCTGCATTACATAGTAGTCTAGTCCTACTGCCTGTTAATACAGTGAACATCTATCCACAATACTAACTATATTCATCCCAGGCCAGTTTCTTATCCTTTAAGCTACAGGCATCGCTACGCAGTGTCCCTTTTTTGGAAAGGTCCCGGGAATCACCTGGGATTCATTTAACGTACCAGACAGTCCACATTTAAGAGAATCCATATTTGATCACTATAGCGATGGTCCAGCATGTGTTTCCAGGGCGATGAGCTAGGACGATGGTATTAAATATTAACCGTGGATCATAAGCCTCTGCTCAGTCAGTCCTGCGAGGCGCTTTGGGGCGACAGACAGTTTTGAGGCCTATACAACGGTCAGGGAATCCCAAATGAAGCCTCTCTCGCTTGGAGATACAGTACTTTAAAATCAATCAGTCGAGCGGTTGGAACTCGTAAGTCATGGTAAAAACCCAAAGAACAGGTATACATCACCAATAACACCCTGTCGCTTCCTTACATCACCTCGATATCTCTCCTCTACTGGGAGCCATTCTATTGTTTTCCACATGCAGCATTGGAGAGATAGTGTGTGTTTTTATTATGGGTTCAGCTCAGACACACCAACCTGGTCTTAGATAATTTCGTATTATTCTGTATGTAAATCCAAGACAATCCATTTGGTATGATATGTTACGTTTCGTGTGATATGTGTTCAATTGTGGATGTCAATCACCCATTTTCAATTATATAATATGGATGGTAATCCATAACATATGTTACAAATATGCAAAATATACAATATGTTAAACAAAATGTATTTATTCCATTTTAGAATAAGYKTGTAATGTAACAAAATGTGGAAAAATGAAGGGGTCTGACTACTTTCTGAATGTAATGTAAGTGATCCCGGATAAAATGAACAAACTTACAAATAGGAAAAGACGGAGGAGGACTATCCGTACCAAACATTAAATTGTATTTCCAGGCATTTCACCCCATATTAAATTGGTTTAGACATGATTTTTCCGCCCCCTGGCTGAGTATAGAGAGGAATATGATGTCTCCTATTGCTCTGGATGTCACGCCCTGACCTTAGTATTCTATGTTTTCTGTATTATTTTGGTCAGGTCAGGGTGTGACGAAGGTGGATTTGATTGTTTTGTATTGTCTAGGGTTTTTGTATGTCTAGGTGTGTGTGTGTGTGTGTGTGTAATCTAGGCATATGTAGGTCTATGGTGGCCTAGATTGGTTCCCAATCAGAGGCAGCTGTTTATCATTGTCTCTGATTGGGGATCCTATTTAGGTTGCCATTTTCCAGTTTGGTTTGTGGGTTATTGTCTATGTGATGTTGCATGTCTGCACTCGTGTCATTTAGCGTTCGTTTTGTTATTTTGTATAGTTTGTTCAGTCTTCTTCGTTATTAAAAAGAAGATGTATTATCATCACGCTGCGCCTTGGTCTCCTCACTGCGACGATCGTGACAGAATAACCCACCATAACAGGATCAAGCAGCGTGAAAAGGAGAAAAGGGGCTTAATGGGAAAATGGACCTGGGAGGAGATATTAGATGGAGCAGGACCCTGGACACAGCCGGGGGAGTATCGCCGTCGTAAGGAGGAGTTAGAGGCAGCGAAAGCGGAACAGTGATACTACGAGGAAAAATACCGGAGAATAGAGGAACGGCAACGATATGTAGGTACACGGCTAGCACGGAAGCCCGAGAGGCAGCCCCAATATATTTTTGGGGAAGGGGGCACACGAGGAGATTGGCTGAGTCAGGTAGGAGACCTGAGCCAACTCCTCGTGCTTACCGTGGGGAGCGTGTAACTGGTCAGGCACCGTGTTATGCAGAGATGCGCACGGTGTCTCCAGTTCGCATTCTTAGCCCGGTACGCTCTATTCCAGCTCCTCACGTTTGCAGGGCTAGAATGGGCATCCAGCCAAGACATATTGAGCCAGCTCTATGTTCTGGATCTCCAATGCGTCTCCACAGTCCAGTGTATCCTGTTCCTCCTCCCCGCACTCGCCCTGAGATGCGTGTCCTCAGCCCGGTACCACCAGTTCCGGCACCACTCACCAGGTTTCCAGTGCGCTTCCAGGGTCCAGTACGTCCTGTTCCTCCTCCCCGCACTCGACCTGAGGTGCGTGTCCCCAGCCCGGTACCACCAGTTCCGGCACCACGCACCAGGCCTCCAGTGCGCCTCCAGGGTCCAGTACGTCCTGTTCCTCCTCCCCGCACTCGCCCTGAGGTGCGTGTCCCCAGCCCGGTACCACCAGTTCCGGCACCACGCACCAGGCCTCCAGTGCGCCTCCAGGGTTCAGTACGCCCTGTTCCTGCTCCTCGCACTCGCCCTGAGGTGCGTGTCCCCAGCCCAGTACCACCAGTGATGATCCATGGCACGAAGCCCTCCAGTGATGATCCATGGCACGAAGCCTCCAGTGATGATCCATGGCACGAAGCCTCCAGTGATGATCCATGGCAAGAAGCCTCCAGTGATGATCCATAGGCACGAAGCCTCCAGTGATGATCCATGGCACGAAGCCTCCAGTGATGATCCATGGCAAGAAGCCTCCAGTGATGATCCATGGCAAGAAGCCTCCAGTGATGATCCATGGCACGAAGCCTCAGTGATGATCCATGGCACGAAGCCTCCAGTGAGGAGTCATGGCACGAAGCCTCCAACAAAGGTCATCAGTCCGGAGCCTCCGGCAACGCCCTCCAGTCCGGAGCCTCCAGAGACGTGTTCTCCAGTCCGGAGCTGCCAGAGTCGCCCTCCTGTCCGGAGCTGCCAGAGTCGCCCTCCTGTCCGGAGCTGCCAGAGTCGCCCTCCTGTCCGGAGCTGCCAGAGTCGCCCTCCTGTCCGAGCTGCCAGAGTCGCCTCCGTCCGGAGCTGCCAGAGTCGCCCTCCTGTCCGGAGCTGCCAGAGTCGCCCTCCTGTCCGGAGCTGCCAGAGTCGCCCTCCTGTCCGGAGCTGCCAGAGTCGCCCTCCTGTCCGGAGCTGCCAGAGTCGCCCTCCTGTCCAGAGCTGCCAGAGTCGCCCTCCTGTCCGTGGCCTACGGCGAGATCCGCAGCCCAGAGCCTCCGGCGATGATCCACGGGTCAGTGCTACAATTGAGGACTCAGTGTAAAGAAGGGGGGCGGCATCCAGATCCAGAGCCGCCACTGAGGTAGATGCCCACCCGGACCCCCCATATAAGTTCAGGTTTGCGGTCAGGAGTCCGCACCTTTGGGGGGGGTACTGTCATGCCCTGACCTTAGTATTCTATGTTTACTGTATTATTTTGGTCAGGTCAGGGTGTGAGGAGGGTGGATATGATGTTTGTATTTCTAGGGTTTTTGTATGTCTAGGTGTGTGTGTAGTCTTGGCATGCAGGTCTATGGTGGCCTAGATTGGTTCCCAATCAGAGGCAGCTGTTTATCGTTGTCTCTGATTGGTGATCCTATTTAGGTTGCCATTTTCCAGTTTGGTTTGTGGGTTATTGTCTATGTGATGTTGCATGTCTGCACTCGTGTCATTTAGCGTTCACGTTCGRTTTGTTATTTTGTATAGTTCAGRCTTRTTCGTTATTAAAAAGAATATGTATTATCATCACGCTGCGCCWTGGTCTCCTCACTGCSARGACCGTGACACTGGAAGAGGTGGTTTTCACTGATACTGTATATCCCTTAAAACAATGTAAACTATGCTTTGGTTCTGTTATTACACACATAATCTCTATTTGGCACAAAATTGAAAAACAATATAACTGAGAATCAAAATGGCATGCCCATACTCCAATATTTAAAGCCTTGCAATCTGGAGGGCGGCTTTTTGCATCGCCCCAATGGTCAAAATCATATCAAATGTTATTTGTTACATGCGCCGAATACAACAGGTGTAGGTAGACCTTACAGTGAAATGCTTACTTACAAGCCCTTAATCAACAATGCAGTTATAAGAAAAATAAGTGTTAAGTAAATAATAGATCAATAAAAATAACAAATTATTAGAGAGCAGCAGTAAAATAACAGTAGCGAGGCTAAATACAGGGGGTACCAGTCCAGAGTCAATGTGTGGGGGCACCGGTTAGTCGAGATAATTTAGGTAATATGTACATGTAGGTAGAGTGACTATACGTAGATAATAACCGGAGAGTACCAGCAGCGTAAAAGAGGGGGGGGTAGAATGCAAATATTCTGGGTAGCCATTTGATTAGCTGTTTAGGAGTCTTATGGCTTGGGGGTAGAAGTTGTTAAGAAGCTTTTTGGACCTAGACTTGGTGCTCCAGTACTGCGGTAGCAGAGAGAAAAGTCTATGATTAGGGTGTACATTTTTAGGGCCTTCCTCTGACACCGCCTGGTATAGAGGTCCTGGATGGCAGGAAGCTTGGCCCCAGTGATGTACTGGGCTGTACCCACTACCCTCTGTCGTGCCTTGCGGTCAGAGGATGGGCAGTTGCCATACCAGGCAGTGATACAACCAGTCAGGCTGCTCTCGGTGGTGCAGCTATATAACTTTTTGAGGATCTGAGGTACCCATGCTAAATCTGTCTTTGCGTGTTTGGACCATGATCATTTATTGGTGATGTGCTCTCAACCTGCTCCACTACAGCCCCATCGATGAGAATGAGGGTGAGCTCAGTCCTCCTTTTCCTGTAGTCCACAATCATCTCCTATGTCTTGATCACGTTGAGAGAGAGGTRGTTACCCCGGCACCACACGGCCAGGTCTCTGACCTCCTCCATAGAGCTTTGTGAATGTTGACCTGTTTAAAGGTAATTCTCACATCGGCTGCGGAGAGCGTGATCACACAGTCATCTGGAACAGTTGATGCTCTTGTACATGCTTCAGTGTTGCTTGCCTCGAAGCGAGCATAGAAGTCATTTAGCTCTTCTGGTAGGCTTGTGTCATTGGGCAGCTTGCGGCTGTGCTTCCCTTTGTAGTCTGTAATAGTTTGCATACCCTGTCACATCCGCCGGGCATTGGAGCCGTTGTAATACGATTCAATCTTAGTCCTGTATTGACATTTTGCTTGTTTGATGGTTCATCTGAGGGCATAGTCGGATTTCTTATAAGCGTCCGAATTATTKTCTCGCTCCTTGAAAGCGGCAGCTCTCGCCTTTAGCTCATTGCAAATGTTGCCTGTAATCCATGGCTTCTGGTTGGGGTATGTACGTATGGTCACTGTGGGGACGACGTCATTGATGCACTTATTGATGAAGCCAATGACTGATGTGGTGTACTCCTCAATGCCTTCGGAAGAATCCCGGAACATATTCTAGTCTGTGCTAGCAATACAGTCCTGTAGCMTAGCATCTGTGTCATCTGTAGAATCTGTACAGATGTCATGAACAGTAATGGTTTGAGAACATTCCAAGACTTGATAGACACATACACATTACCAGGCACCTCCTCTTTTCTATATTTACAAAAAGTCAGCTATYCTGGCKTATGGAGTCCCTTTGGAAACTCAACTACTGAACCATCCAATGATGGGATTTAAAAAMAAATGATCTGGGCTCCTGAAAGGACTGTTCTCTATAGTGTACAGTATAAACAACTTCTGGAAAGCTCAWATCCTGATATCCATTAAAAAGGTATGGTCCACATATCTAAGTGAATCTGAACAACCCTTTAATTTGAACAGAATATGGAAAGATATGACCTCAGCATRCCGTAATCCGAACCATCAACTGGTTTCCAGGTGGTGGAGTTTTTTTCATCATTTGTGAGTGGCAGCCCACAGGTAAGTACAAAGTATAGAATTATCTGAATTTTTATATTATACCTGTAACCCCCCATGAAAAACAAAATGTGTCACAAAAAAAATCTCTACATCCCCAAAACTCATCACTACTGGGACAAGGCAATTTGCTTGCCCAAAGTACTTTYAACATAAAGTGTTGCAGTATAAAAGTTTTGTTTTATCATTGATAAAGAGTTCAATATTAACTTGTGTAACTATTTGTCATTTTAAAATGTGTTTCATGGTTGCAATGGGATGCAAATTCCATGGCAATTCAAGAACTCAATTCACATAGATGGTATCTAAACTGGGTGAACGTGTGGTGGGAGGTGAAGGGGTTGATTGTGTGTGTGCATGCGTGTGTTTGTGGTTGCGTGCGTGTTTGTGTTTGCATATGTGTATTCATTTGTCTCTGTGAGTAGAGGTGGGGGGATTGCGCCGCCAGGCTGTAGGACCAGGCATACACCCCAGGAAGCCAATCCTAGTACCTCACCGCTCCGAACAGAACACAAGCAAAGCACAKTGCCAGGACACACAGCCGAGCCCCTTATTTACAACCCACCATGAATCACAACAACGTCTTACTGCTGCTGCTGGTTGCCAAGTGCATACTTGTTAAGTCTCTCAGACTTCCAGTTTATTATCAATACCATGGCCTTGTTCATTCAGGAGGGTGCATTGAAGGTAAAAATGTTGTCTCTGGATATGCATGTGAATAAAGGCCTAATATTGTATGTCAAAGGTGCACATATGTGTTTGTATATATCTTTATTTTTGTATGAATTGTATCTGTTTATTTGTATCCTACATTTATTTACTATTTCCCTGCTTGTACAGTAGAATGTGTGTACCGTATGTGCAGTAGGATGCGTGTACCGTATGTACAGTAGGATGTGTGTACCGTATGTACAGTAGGATGTGTGTGTACCGTATAGACAGCATCACCTGATCCTCACTGTGGTTTGCATTCCTCCAGGGGAGAGGTGCATTCACGTTAGTATGCTGACTCTTGGAGGAGAGAGAGAAGGAAGGGAGGGAAAGGGAGAGGGGGTTGGGGGCAATGAGTCGGAACATGCAATCCAGCTCCAAATTGGTGAACAGGCGCTGATAATAAGGAAACATTGATTGTAAACCGAGGCAGGGCTATAATTGGTAGAATGCAGGGAGAGGAGGCCTGGGTCTCACTCCACTGGTTAGCACAACACAGGGTGGGCGGGYCTGGAGCAGGGGAGAAGCTGGTACACACAACAAGAATATAACAGGACAACTGTAATCTTATTCAGCTCTGCAAAAACCTGGAAGGCATTCCTTCCTGGGGATGTTTTACACTGTAAAGTGTGTGTGTATGTGCGGAGGGGCCTTTTTGTCAGTGGTGTTTGTGGCACTGTAGTGACCAAACGTGTCTCTTTGTTCCTCAGAGCCATTACTCTGGACAACACTCTGGTCATCCTGTCCACAGTGGCCCCTGATGCTGGACGTTACTACGTACAGGCTGTCAACGACAAGAACGGCGAAAACAAGACCAAGCCGAACGCCATAGACGCCTTTCTGTCGACAGTGAGTAGTACTGAAAACCATTTGGAGAGATTTGCACCAACACACACACAACACACACACACACACACACACACACACACACACACACACACACACACACACACACACACACAGAGGGATGGGCATGAATTTGATAATACGAAATACAACTACAAAATACCCTAAAGATCAATGTATAAAAATAAAGTATAAGATACTTTTGCAAAGTATTGTATTGAGTTAAAATAAAATAAAAATTAATACAAAAAACATTTGTAAGTAACGGGCCGAACAGCAACAACATTCTCAGGAATGGTTACAYAAACYTTTTACTTGCTGACTGTGATATGTTGTTTTTTAACTATGTTAGTTGTCCAAAATGTAAATGTATACTGCAAATCACACTGGCTATTGTCATTGGCCTTACTCATTAGAATAAAACTCAGCATGCTTTGCAATTGTTCATTTTTACATATACATGTATATTTAGTTCATTTAGCAGACATTCTTAAATCACCATAATGCAATTAGACCTTTGATACTAATGTAGTGTGAAAGGGGACCACAAAATTGTGAATCATTATAAAGAAATCGTYTAGAAAAGTATTTTGTATTTTGAAAAAGAGAATTAAAAGCAGGCAGGTGGAGTTCATGGAATTAGATATGATTCAAGACAAAATAAACTACCTTTTAATTGAGAATAGGCATTGGTCTGAAGACAAATAGCACCTCAATGCCTATTCCACCCATGCTCTACCAAGGTTTCCCATCACACAGCTTTGACCTACTACAGTAGCTATGTTGGTATTGTACTTCAAACRATGTGTAGGCAGGTTGCTTAGGATTCTAATCTTTTCAAACAGCCTAATTCATATTCTTAGAGGAGGTMRTTCCACAATAATGTGATTTGTACCCCATACAAGCTAAAGTATTGGATTCTTCACACACCACAGTAAGACATTATCCCATTACACTGCCTTTTCATGCTTTTTTAATTAAATGAAAGCATGCTTTGCTTTTATACTTACAAAACCTACAGCAACAGGCTTGATTGAGCTGTTTTGTCATGTGGTAATGTAGTGCGTGCCTGTATTTCCTTAAACCTAGATTTGAGAAATACATGTAAATGAAAAACAATAACATAATAAGACAAATCAAAATATATTTTATATTTGAGATTATTCAAAGTAGCCACCCTTTGCCTTGATGACAGCTTTGCACACTCTTGGCAAAAGTTCATGTACCTCCAATAAAGTTGATTTGCAAATTTTCATAGAGATTTGAATTTAACACTGAGCTTCATCCAATGCCTAATATAGACATGACTATCGTCATATCTATAATTAAAGAGGGAGCAGACATTGCCTATGGCACAGTGCAGGGGGCGAGTTGATTAGAACAGAACTCAGACCCAGACAGTAGATCTCAGATGAGTAGAGCTAGTTGATGAGTAGAGGGACCGGAACAGAGCAGACAGACCGGAACAGAGCAGACAGGACCAGAACAGAGCAGACAGACGGAACAAAACAGACATAACAGAACATAATAGGACAGACCAGACAGACAGACATAATAGAGCAGACAGAATAGAGCAGACAGAGAAAGAGCAGACAGAACAGAGCAGTTAAAGTCAAATGGTATGTATGGCTGGTGGTATACAGATAGAGGTAGAGAGGAGGGAGAGTTAGTGGGGAGGCCTCGGCATGGCAGGACAGGGGGAGAAATGCCAGAGAGAGAGAGAGACACACGTTTTTGCCCATGTGAAGGACACAAAGCCCTTGTGTGTGGTGTGTGTGGTGTGTGGTGTGTGTGTGGTGTGTGGTGTTGTGTGGTGTGTGTGTGTGTGTGTGTGTGTGTGTGTGTGTGTGTGTGTGTGTGTGTGTAGGCTTATATCACTATCTGTGTGGGTTCCAGAAATCCCCCAATATCCCCACAAGGTCAGTAAAGCTAAGTGTCAGTATAGAGACAAAGTAGAGTAGCAATTCAACGGCTCAAACACGAGACGTATGTGGCAGGGTCTACAGTCAATCAAAATTACAAAAAGAAAACCGCCCCGTCACAGACACCGACGTCTTGCTCCCAGACAAATTAAACAATTTCTGTGCTCGTTTGAGGACAAACAGTGCCAGTGAGACGGCCCGCTACCAAACCTGTGGGCTCTCCTTCACCATGGCCAACATAAAACATTTAAACGTGTAACCCTCGCAAGGCTGCTGGCCCAGACAGCATCCCTAGCCACGTCCTCAGAACATGTGCAGACCAGCTGGCTGGTGTGTTTACGGACATATTCAATCAATCCCTATCCCAGTCTGCTGTGCCCACGTGCTTCAAGAGGGCCACCATTGTTCCTGTCCCCAAGAAACTAAGTAACTGAGAAAAACGACTATCGCCCAGTAGCACTCACTTCCGTCATCATGAATGCTTTGAGAGACTAGTCAAGGATCATATCACCTCCACCCTACCGATACCTAGACCCACTCTAATTTGCCTCCCGCCCAATAGGTCCACAGACGACGCAAAGGTGATCACACTGCACATTGCCCTAACCCATCTGGACAAGAATTTAACACCATAGTACCTCCAAACTCGGCATGAAGCTCGAGACCCTGGGTCTCGACCCCGCCCTGTGCAACTTGGTCCTGGACTTTCTGACGGGCTTCCTCCTCAGGTGGTGTGGGTAGGAAGCAACATCGCCACCCCGCTGATCCTCATCACTGGGGCCCCACAAATGTTGCGTTCTCAGACCTCTCTTGTACCCCTGTTCACCCATGACTGCGTGGCCATGCACGCCTCCATTTCAATCATCAAGTTTGCAGACGACACTGCAGTGGTAGCTTGATTACCAACAACGACGAGACGGCCTACAGGGAGGAGGTGAGAGACCTCGGAGTGTGGTGTCAGGAAAATAACCTCACACTCAACGTCAACAAAACAAAGGAGATGATTGTGGTCTTCCAAGAACAGCAGAGGCGCGCACCCCCATATCCACATCGACGGGGACATTAGGGGAGAAGGCGGAAAGTTAAGTTCCTCGGCGTACATATCACGGACAAACTGAATTGGTCCACCCACACAGACAGCGTGGTTAAGAAGGCGCAACAGCGCCTCTCAACCTCAGGAGGCTGAAGAAATTGGCTTTGTCACCGAAAACACAAACTTTTACAGAAACAGAATCGAGAGCATCCTGTCGGGCTGTATCACCACCTGGTACGGCAACTGCTCCGCCCACAACCGTAAGGCTTTGTGAGGGTTGTGATGGTCTGCACAATGCATCACCGGTGGCAAACTACCTGCCCTCCAGGACACCTACATCACCTACAACACCTACATCATCTTTTTGGTCTTAACAGGAAGACCAAAAAGATCATCAAGGACATCAACCACCCGAGCCACTGCCTGTTCACCCCGCTATCATCCAGAAGGCGAGGTCAGAACAGGTGCATCAAAGCTGTGCCCGAGAGACTGAAAAACAGCTTCTATCTCAAGGCCATCAAACTGTTAAACAGCCATCGCTAACATTGAGTGGCTGCTGCCAACATACTGACTCAAGTCTCTTGCCACTTTAATAATTGGATGTAATAAATGTATTCACTAGTCACGTTAAACAATGCCACCTTTTATATAATGATTACATACCCTACATTACTCATCTCATATGTATATAATGTACTCTATGCCATCTACTTGCATTTTGCCTATGCCGCGGCGTCCTCATCTAATATATTATATATACATATTCTTATTTATCCCTTTACACTTTGGTGTTATAAGGTAGTTGTTGTGAAATTGTTAGATTACTTGTTAGATATTACTGCACCGTCAGAAACTAGAAGCACAAGCATTTTGCTACACTCGCATTAACATCTGCCTTAACATGTGGTAAAATTTGATTTGATTTGATACAAAGAAAATTCTCCCTCGTGGGAACATTTCCAACATCCCCCACAGGGACGGGAGCTATTTTAAGATTAGGGTTTAGGTTTAGGGTTAAAATTAGGTTTAGTTTTAGAATTAGGGTTAGGTCCCCACAAGGGTACTAAAGCATACAGTATGACTTGTGTGTGTGTGCGTGTATCAGTATGCTGCAGTGCGTGTTTCAGTATGCTGCAGTGCGTGTCTCTCGGTCCCTGCAGGGAGGTCCCTGACACAGCATTATTCCACTGGACCTCCCTGAGGTCCACCAACACTCAACTGATCCTAGATCAGTGTGGGAGGGAGAAAGAAGGAGTACAGGTGGTTATTCTGTCACACAAACCACACACAAAGACAGACACACACAAACTTTCTCAGTTGTTCCTGAGGTGTGTATGCCGCCATCACAACACGTTGTTTCAACGTGAACATTTGGYTAATATTTGGTTGAGATGTTGATKAATGAMATTTCAACSTTTTTCCAAAAAGACAGCCAGACGTTTGTTGAATTCCCAATGTGTTATCACTAGGGCTCCCGAGTGGCGCAGCGGTCTAAGGCACTGCATCTCAGTGCTAGAGGCGTCACTACAGACCCTGGTTAGATTCCAAGCTGTATCACAACCGGCTGTGATTGGGAGTCCCATAGGYCGGCGCACAATTGGCCCAGCGTCGTCTTGGATAGGGGRAGGCCGACATTGTAAATAAGAATTTGTTCTTAACTAACTTGCCTGGTTGAGTAAAAATACAAAATCTAGGCTTTTCTAACGGACATGAGTCGGGAACAGTTGCTCATGGTCATGTGATGAGGTAGCCCCCGCCTGCGATGTTCAAAACCAGTGTCTGCCCTCAGACCAAAAGGGAATTTCCTCATGGTCTAAAGGTCAAAGACATCAGTTGCACCCATGGGTGACCCTGATTCATATCCCGTGTGTTACATTGGTGCCTGAAGTAGGGTGGTCTCTCATCGTGGAGGAGGTCAAAGGGGGGTGAATCTAGTGAGCGTGGTTGCTCATGGTCATGTTATGAGGTAGCCCTGCCTGCAAACTTCCAAAACCAGTGTCTGCCCTCGGACCAAAAGGGAATTTCCTCTTGGTCTAAGATGTTGGTTGCTCCCGTGTAAGACCCGGGGTCGTATCCCYCATGTTACACTTTCAACCATCTAAAAACACAACATTTCTTTTCCTGTGATCTAAATGTGTTATCACTACATTTTCAACCATTTAAAAYCGTAAAGATTAATTGTCACATGCACAAGTACAGTGATATGCATTTCTTGCAAGCTCTTWCCCAACTGCAGTAATAAATATCAGTAGTAAACATATTTTACTATAAAATAAAGTAAAGTAGAAGTTCTTATCCATCAGAAGAAATGATAGAGGATACATTTTGTGCAAAAAAGTTAATATAATGCCAAAATAATCACAAAATAGAGTGAAAGAATACCATTGCTATTGTTTGAAGAGAGTGCACAATTTTGAACATGAAAAGTTATTAATAAACAAATCAGGCACATTTGGGCAGTCTTTTTAACAGACATGCAATGGTTCATTGGATCAGTCTAAAACTTTACACATACACTGATGCCATCTAGTGGCCAAAATCTAAATTGCACCTTGGCTGGGATAATACATGATGGCCTTTCTCTTGCATTTAAAAGATGGTACAAAAAAATACAAAAGATCTTTTTTTTTTTCTTTGTACTATCTTTTACCAGATCTATTGTGTTATATTATACTACATTCCTTTCACATTCCATACACTTCAAAGTGGTTCCTTTCAAATGGTACCAATAATATGCATATCATTGCTTCAGGGCCTGAGCTACAGGCAGTTAGATTTGGGTATTTGATTTGAGTATGTCATTTTTAAGGATTGAAAAACTTACTTAGTTTGTAAAATACCTTAACTTCAGGCTACAGTGCCTTCTGAATGTATTCACACCCCTTGACTTTTTTCCCATTTTGTTGTAAAAAAAAACGCAGCAAGTGCAGTTCAAGGTATTTTTTGTCACTGGCCTCCACACAATACCGCATAATGTCAAAGGGGATTATGTTTTTTCAAAGTTTTACAAATTAATAAAAATTGAAATATCTTGAGTCAATAAGTATTCCACCCCTTTGTTATGGCCAAGCCTAAATAAGTTCAGGAGAAGAAAAATGCTTAACACAAGTCACATAATAAGTTGCATGGACTCACTCTGGAGCAATAATGGGTTTAACGTGATTTTTGAATGACTACCTCATCTCTGTACCCCACACGTACAATATCTGTAAGGTCCCTCGTCGGGCAGTGAATTTCAAACACACAGATTCAACCACAAAGACCAGGGAGTTTTTCCAATGCCTCACAAAGAAGGCACCTAAAAGACAGACATTTGAATATCCTTTTTAGCATGGTGAGTTATTAATTCAACTTTAGATGGTGTATCAAAACACACATCACTACAAGGATATAGGCTCCTTCCTAACTCATGCGCTAGAGGAAGGAAACCGCCCAGGATTTCACAATGAGGCCATGAGGATTTAAAACATTACATTAGTTTAAATGGCTATGATAAGGAAAAAACCTTGAGGATGGATCAACAACATTGTAGTTACTCCACAAACTAACCTAACTGACACAGAGTGAGAAGAAAGGAAGCCTGTAAAGAATGACAAATATTCCCAAAACATGCATCCTGTTTCCAACAAGGGGGAACACAAATGAAACTGCAAAAAATTTGGCAAACAATCTCAACTTTTTGTCCTTTATACCAAGTGTTAGTTGGGGCAAATGCCAATTCAAACACATTACTGAGTTACCACTCTCCATATTTTTCAAGCATAGTGGTGGCTGCATTATGTTATGGGTATGCTTATAATCATTAAGGACTGGGGAGTTTTAGAGGATTAAAAATAAACTGAATGGAGCTAACACAGGAAAAATCCTAAATATTGACTGTGCTTTCCACCAGACACTGGGAGATTGTCACCTTTCAGCAGGACAATAACCTAAAACACAAGGCCAAATCTACACTGGAATTGCTTACCAAGAAGACTGTGAATGTTCCTGAGTGGCCAAGTTGTAGATTTGATTTAGATCTGCTTGAAAATCTATGGCAAGTTTTGAAAGTGGTTGACAAGCAATGGTTAACAACCAATGTGACGGAGCGTGAACATTTCGAAAAGAATAATAGTKAAATATTGTACAAACCAGCTGTGCAAAGCTCTTAGAGACTTACCCAGAAAGACTCACAGCTGTAATCGCTGTCAYAGGTGATTCTTCACTCAGGGGTGTGAATGCTTATGTAAATGAGATYCTTCTGTATTTCATTTTTAATAAATGTGCTACATTTTTAAAAAGCATGTTTTAACTTTTTTCATTGTGGTGTATTGTTTATAGATGGGTGAGAAAAGTAAATACATTTGATTAATTTTAAATTCAGGCTGTAACACAATAAAATGTGGAATAAGTCAAGGGGTATGAGTACTTTCTGAAGGCACTGTATGTAATGTATTACAGAAGTAGTATTGAATTGTGTTTGGTTGACAACCCAACGAAATATCGACATTTAAAGGGTATAGATATAATGCTTGGATAGTTTCATCTGAGCCACTGGCTTAATCCTATTCTTTAACTTGTATTTGTGGGTTAGTCGTTAACT
>NW_019942652.1:269052-278757 GCF_002910315.2 Salvelinus sp. IW2-2015 | reverse complement strand
ACGACTAACCCACAAATAACAAGTTTAAAGAAGTAGGCATTAAGCCAGTGCGCTCAGATGAAACTATCCCAAGCATTATAAAAATCCCACTTCCTGGATGGATTTTCCTCAGGTTTTCGCCTGCCATATCAGTTCTGTTATACTCACAGACAATATCTTAACAGTTTTGGAAACTTTAGAGTGTTTTCTATCCAAATCTAATTATATGCATATCCTAGCTTCTGGGCCTGAGTAGCAGGTAGTTTACTTTGGGCACGCTTCTCATCCAGATGACGAAATACTGCCCCCAAGCCATAAGAAGTTAAATAAAGTCAACCTGTGTGCAATCTAAGTGTCACATGATCTGTCACATGATCTCAGTATATGTACACCTGTTCTGAAAMGCCCCAGAGTCTGCAACACCACAAAGCAAGGGGCACCATGAAGCAAGCGGCACCATGAAGACCAAGGAGCTCTCCAAACAGGTCAGGGACAAAATTGTGGAGAAGTACAGATCAAGGTTGTGTTATAAAAAAACATCCGGAACATTGACCATCGCACGGAGCACCATTAAATCCATTATTACATTTTTTTAAGAATATGGCACCATAACAAACCTGCCAAGAGAGGGCCACCCAGCAAAACTCACAGACCAGGRAAGGAGGGCATTAATCAGAGAGGCAACAAAGATACCAAAGATAACCCTTAAGGAG
This sequence comes from Salvelinus sp. IW2-2015, assembly GCF_002910315.2. Lineage (NCBI taxonomy): Eukaryota > Metazoa > Chordata > Actinopteri > Salmoniformes > Salmonidae > Salvelinus > Salvelinus sp. IW2-2015. The sequence goes on along the minus strand of NW_019942652.1, from coordinate 278,065 downwards.
CTGCAAAGCTCCACAGCGGAGATTGMAGTATCTGTCCATAGGACAACTTTAAGCCGTACACTCCACAGAKCTGGGCTTTAGGGAAGTGTGGCCAGAATAAAACCATTGCTTAAGAAATAAGCAAACGTGTTTGGTGTTCGCCAAAAGGCATGTGGGAGACTCCCCAAACATTTGGAAGAAGGTACACTGGTCAGATGAGACTAAAATGTAGCTTTTTAGCCATCAAGGAAAACGCTATGTCTGGCGCAAACTCAACACCTCTCATCACCCCGAGAACACCACCAGATTTTTTCTCGGTAGGGACTGGGATACTGGTCAGAATTTAAGGAATGATGGATGGTGCTAAATATAGGGAAATTCTTGAGGGAAACCTGTTTCAGTCTTCCAGAGATTTGAGACTGGGACGGAGGTTCACCTTCCAGCAGGACAATGACCTGCTAAAGCAACAATCGAGTGGTTTAAGGGGAAACATCTAAATGTCTTGGAATAGCCTAGTCAAAGCCCAGACCTCAATCCAATTGAGGATATGTGGTATGACTTAAAGAATGCTGTACACCAGCGGAACCCATCCAACTTGAAGGAGCTGGAGCAGTTTTGCTTTGAAGAATGGGCAAAAATCCCAGTGGCTAGATGTGCCAAGCTTATAGATATACCCCAAGAGACTTGCAGCTGTAATTGCTGCAAAAGGTGACTCTACAAAGTATTGACTTTGGGGGGGTGAATAGTATTGCACTCTAAAGTTTTCTGTTTTCTTGTTTGTTTCACAATAAAATATATTTTGCATCTTCAAAGTGGTAGACACATTGTGTAAATCAAATGATACAAACCCCCCAAAAATATATTTTAATTCCAGGTTCTGAGGCAAAAATATATGAAAAATGCCAAGGGGGGTGAATACTGTCACAAGCCACTGTAACTAGTTTATTGCAAAAGTGTTATTTGGATTTTGTTTAGTTTTCAACACAACCAAATATCAACATTTGAAGGAGATGTATCTTTTGTGCCACTGAATTAGTCTGGCTTTAATTCAGGTTTGTCTACAAATGAAAAATTGATATGTTGGATTCAGTCTCCATTTCAATCAAATAGAGTACGCCTAAATCAAGTCAAATGCAAATCAAAGTTTCATTTAATTTCATCCTATTCTTTAACTTGTTTGGTTGACATGGAGACGTGAATCTAACAAATGAATTAACTTTACGATTKCATTTAAAATCAACCAAAGCTTGAAACCCTAGGCCTGTATGCATTGTCTGTTTTTGGTTGAACCCTGGGTTGAATTGAAACAATAGCTGTAGGCATAAATACGTAGTTTAATTTATGATTTGTAAAGTATGGTTACATTTCATTTGCTCTGCTAAACATACCTTTTCAAATGACTGCAATAGCAACAGTGAATGTATTTAGTGTTAAGAGATCTCTCAATAATCATTCTCACCATAGCACATTGGCAGTAGTCAGTGACAAATATCAAGCTAAGCAGGGCTTGGTTAAAACATTAAATGGGAGCCATAATTGATAACAGATGATAGATCAACTCTCCAGTAGGAGGTGCTGCCCAGGCTATTGTTTTCTTTTTCTGGATAAAATGTTAAAGATCTGACGTTCTTTCAAACGTATAAATGTATCCTATTTTATACAAGGTGTTGTGTGGTAAAAATTGGTCACCAGGTTGACAATCCAAAACAGCAGTTTAGGTTGATGACTTAAAAAAAAAAAATGTATTTACACATAGAATTTACCACATCCGCCAGCAGCATACCACCCTGCATTACCACTGTTGGCTTGCTTCTGAAGCTAAGAGCGGTCGGTCCTGGTCATCCTGATGGGAGACCAGATGCTGCTGGAAGTGGTGTTGGAGGGCAGTAGGAGACTCTCCTCTGTCTGAAAAATATCCAATGCCCCAGGGCAGTGACTGGGGACACGCCCTGTGTAGGGTCCGTCTTTCGGATGGACGTTAAACGGGTTCCTGACTCTCTGAGGTCATTAAAGATCCCATGGCACTTATCGTAAGAGTAGGGGTGTTAACCCGGTGTCCTGGCTAAATTCCAATCTGGCCTCAAACCATCATGGTCACCTAATAATCCCCAGTTATAATTGGCTCATTTCACCCCTCCTCTCCCTGTAACTATCCCCAGGTCGTTGCGCAAATGAGAAGTGTTCTCAGTCAACTTACCTGGTAAATAACGGTAATAAAAAATAAAAATAAAAATAAAAATAAGTTCCACGCACAATAGGTTGAAAAATCACATTGAAACAATGTTGATTCAACCAGTTTGTGCCCAGTGGGATGGTAGGATAGGATGTTCACCTCAGTGCTTTGTCAGAACAGAAATACAGTGCATTTGGAAAGTATTCAGACCCTTGAATTGTTTCACATTTTGTTACGTTACAGCCTTATTCTAAAATGTAAAGTCAACAAAAAAAGAAACTTCCTCAGTGTCAACTGCGTTTACATTCAGCAAACTTAACCTCTCAGGTGTCAATTTTGTATGAACATAACAAGATTCAACAACTGAGACAAAACTGAAGTTATACAGACATGTGACTAACAGAAATTGAATAATGTGTCCCTGAAAAAAGGGGGTCAAAATCAAAAGTAACAGTCAGTATCTGGTGTGGCCACCAGCTTCATTAAGTGATTCAGTGCATCTCCTCCTCATGGACTGCACCAGATTTGCCAGTTCTCGCTGTGAGATGTTACCCCACTCTTCTACCAAGGCACCTGCAAGTTCCGGACATTTCTGGGGGAATGGCCCTAGCCCTCACCCTCCGATCCAACAGGTCCCAGACGTGCTCAATGGGATTAGATCCGAGCTCTTCGCTGGCCATGGCAGAAACACTGACATTCCGTCTTGCCTGAAATCACACACAGAACGAGCAGTATGGCTGGTGCATTGTCATGCTGGAGGTCATGCAGGAGGAGCCTGCAGGAAGGGTACCACATGAGGGAGGAGGATGTGTTCCTGTAACGCACAGCGTTGAGATTGCCTGCAATGACAACAAGCTCAGTCTGAAGATGTTGTGACACACCACCCCAGACCGTGACGGACCCTCCACCTCCAAATTGATCCGCTCCAGAGTACAAGCCTCAGTGTAACGCTCATTCCTTCGGCATAAACGCGAATCCGACAATCACCCCGTTGAGACAAAACCGCAACTCGTCAGTGAAGAGCACTTTTTGCGAGTCCTGTCATGTTCGCCGACGGTGGTTTGTGCCATAGGCGACGTTGTTGCTGGTGATATCTGGTGAGGACTGCCTTACAACAGCCTCAAAGCCCTCAGTCAGCCTCTTCAGCTATTGCAGACAGTCAAGCACGATGGAGGGATTGTGCGTTCTGGTGTAACTCGCGGCAGTTGTTGTTGCCATCCTGTACCTGTCTCGCAGGTATGTTCGGATGTACCATCCTGTGCAGGTGTTGTTACACGTGGTCTGCCATTGCGAGACGATCAGCTGTCCCCTGTCTCCCTGTAGCGCTGTCTTAGGCTCTCACAGTACGACATTGCAATTTATTGCCCTGCTCACATCTGCAGTCCTCATGCCTCCTTGCAGCATGCCTAAGGCACATTCACGCAGATGATCAGGGACCCTGGGCATCTTTCTTTTGGTGTCTTTCATAGTCAGTAGAAAGGCCTCTTTAGTGTTCCAAGTTTTCATAACTGTGACCTTAATTGCCTATAGTCTATAAGCTGTTAGTGTCTTAATGACCGTTCCACAGGTGCATGTTCATTAATTGTTTATGGTTCATTGAACAAYCATGGGAAACAGTGTTTAAARCCTTTACTAGGAAGATCTGTGAAGTTATTTGGATTTTTACGAATTATCTTTGAAAAACAAAATCCTGAAAAGGGGACGTTTAATTGTTTTTTCCCCTCATCAGTCTACACATAATACACCATAATGACAAAGCAAAACCAGGTTTTAGGAAATGTTTTTAGAAATGTAAATTTATCAAAACTTTTAACCTGAATTATGACATTTACATAAGTATTCAGACCTTTGCCAGTGATAAGAGCCTCAAGTCTTCTTGGGTATTACGCTCCATGCTTGCCCTACCTGTATTTGGGGAGTTTCTCCCCTTCTTTTCTGCAGATCCTCTCACGCTCTGTCATGTTGGATGGGGAGCGTTGCTGCAAAGCTATTTTCAGGTCTCTTCAGAGATGTTTGATCGGGTTCAAGTCCTTGCTCTAGCTGTGCCACTCAAGGACATTCAGATAATTGTACCAAAACACACTCCAAAGTCTTGGCGGTTCCAAACGTCTTCCATTTAAGAATTCTGGAGGCCACTGTATTCTTGGSGACCTGTTTCAATACATTTGAAAAAATATCTAAGAAAGAGTTTTCACTTTCTCATTATAGGTTACTGTATATACTGTATGTTAATGGGTCTTTATTTATTTTTAATCTATTTTAGATTAAGACTGACATGTAATGGACAACACTGCTCTGGCCTGAAAATGAGCCTGGGCTATATAATCAGTCAGAGCAGACCATCCGTAGGGTACTCAATATGGACTACATACCTTAAAGATTGTATCATATCTATTGCATGTAGTACACTGATCACTGTTTGATTCTGATGTGGTCATATATATATATATATATATATATATACTGTATATCTCCCTCTCTCTCAATCGTGGTGGCCTAGCAACCCTCGCCCCCACCAATAATGATCCCCCCAACAACACCATGTAGTTAGGCACGTTGAAGTCACCCGAGTGGTGTCGCAAACGCAAGGTAACCCCCCCACCCCCACCCGGAGCCCACTTGTATAATTTTATGCAACAATACTCTAGCTGTCACTCCCTAGTCTCTACTCCTGTCTATTATGTCTACAGACTGATCTTCGTTCTTCCTCCAGACTGATCTGGTTTGAGGTCAGATAATTTGAGACAAACTTTTTTTATACGAAATGTGAAAGCATATTAAATGAGTCAACTACTAATCTGTCTCTGTATTTGCTGATGCAATGCCCAATATACTCTTGTAATAATGTCTGTTTTTCAAATATCATGGGTGTCTCTCTCTCGTCTCTCTCTTTCCATCCCCAAGCTATCAAACTCAGCATCACATGGAGAATAACAGGCTTCGGGTCACCAATGCTGAGGACTTCAACCGGCAGACTGACCATTATCGGCCTGGTCAGTGACTCAGGTCTATGAGTGTGATCCCGCCAGCAGCAGTGTGCCTTCTGTCAATGCTAGGCCTACCTACCATGTTTTTCAAGGATGCAAATTATATGGGCCTGCCTACTCAACAGTACCAAAGTATGACCTCTGTCTATCGGCCTATTACAATGTACAGGCTATGACTCTCGGCCTAATTTCCAAGGGGGGGTGATGCCTTTTAACCATTTACAGGTATGCACTCTGGGCCCTATCGGGCCTATTTACATGTACAGGTATACTCTGGGCCTATCAGGCTATTACAGTACAGGGTATGGACTCTGGGGGTTATCAGGGCCTATACAGGACTGGTTAAGCATGCCAAAATAAACTAGTTTTGGAATTGTTTGTTTGTGTTCATGATTTCAATTCCATCTCTCTTTCCTCTCCTTTGTGTTAGAAATTGGCATGAAACATAACACAATCAAACAAACCAAACAAAACTATTTAATATTTGCCATGCTTACACGTGCATGAATAGCCCTGATAGACCAGAGTCATACCTGACATGTAAATAGGCCCCTGATAGCCCAGAGTCATACCCTGTACATGTAAATAGGCCCTGATAGCCCAGAGTCATCCCTGTAAAGTAAATAGCCCCTGATAGGCCCAGAGTCAACCCGTACATGAATAGGCCCCCGATAGCCCAGAGTATACTTGTACATGTAAGTAGCCTAGGCCCAATATATCATACCTTGAACATGGATGTAGGCCCAGCATTGACAGAAGGCACACTGCTGCTGCGAGGACACCTACACTCATAGAACCTGAGTCACTGACCACAGGCCGATAATGTCAGTCTGCGGTTGAAGTCACTCAGACCACTGGTGACCAGAACCCTGTCTTCTCCATGTAGCTGAGTTTGATCAGCGGTCTGGGTGGAAGAGAGAGAGACAGAGGAGAGACACTCATATATTGAAAAAACAGAAATCTATTACCAATATATTTGTGCATTGCATCAGCCAAATACAGACAGATTATTATATTTGACTCATTAATACTGATTACACACGTATAAAAAATAGTTTTGTCTCAAAATTATCCATCAAACACAATCAGTCTGCAGGAGACAACAGAAGATCAGTCTGTCAGGACACCATAAATAATGACAGTAAGACTAGGGAGTGACAGCTAGAGTATTGTCACAGTGGGCTCCGGGTGTGGGGGTTACTTGCGTGCGACACACTCCATGGTACTTCAGACGTCCTGACACCACGGGTGTTTGTTGGGGGATGATTATGGTGGGGCGATGGTCTGCAGCCACCAACATCTGAGAGAGAGAGGAGATATACAGTATATATATATATATTATAAATATATGACCACATCAGAATCAAACAGTGATCAGTGTACTACATGCAATAGATATGATACAATCTTTAAGGATGTAGTCCATATTGAGTCCCTACGGATGTCTGCTCTGACTGATTATATAGCCAGGCTCATTTCAGCCAGAGCAGTGTTGTCCATTACATGTCAGTCTTAATCTAAATAGATTAAAATAAATAAAAGACCATTAACATACAGTATATACAGTAACCTATAATGAGAAAGTGAAAACTCTTTCAGATATTTTTCAAATGTATTGAAACAGGTCCCCGAATACAGTGCCTCCAGAATTCTAAATGGAAGACGTTTGGAACCGCCAAGACTTGGAGTGTGTTTTGGTACATTATCTGAAGTCCTTGAGTGCACAGCTAGAGCAAGACTTGAACCCGATCAAACATCTCTGAAGACCTGAAAATAGCTTTGCAGCACGCTCCCCATCCAACATGACAGACGTGAGAGGATCTGCAGAAAGAAGGAGAAACTCCCAAATACAGGTAGGCAAGCATGGAGCGTAATACCCAGAAGACTGAGGCTCTTACACTGGCAAAGTCTGAATACTTATGTAAATGTCATAATTCAGGTTAAAAGTTTGATATTTACATTTCTAAAAACATTTCCAAAACCTGGTTTTGCTTTGTCATTATGGTGTATTATGTGTAGACTGATGAGGGGAAACAAATTAAACGCCCTTTTCAGATTTTGTTTTTCAAAGGAATTCGTAAAATCCAAATAACTTACAGATCTTCCTAGTAAAGGTTTAACACTGTTTCCATGTTTGTTCAATGAACATAAACAATTAATGAACATGCACCTGGAACGGTCATTAAGACACTAACAGCTTATAGACTATAGGCAATTAAGGTCACAGTTATGAAACTTGGAACACTAAAGAGCCTTTCTACTGACTATGAAAGACACCAAAAGAAAGATGCCCAGTCCCTGATCACTGCGTGAATGTGCTAGGCATGCTGCAAGGAGCATGAGGACTGCAAGATGTGAGCAGGGCAATAAATTGCGTCCGTACTGTGAGACGCCTAAGACAGCGCTACAGGAGACAGGCGGACAGCTGATCGTCCTCGCAATGGCAGACACGTGTAACAACACCTGCACAGGATCGGTACATCCGAACACACACCTGCGAGACAGGTACAGGATGCAACAACAACTGCCCGAGGTACACCAGGAACGCACAATCCCTCCATCGTGCTCTGACTGTCTGCATACTGAAGAGGCTGGACTGAGGGCTTGTAGGCCTGTGTAAGGCAGTTCTCACCAGATATCACCAGACACAACGTCGCCCATGGCACAAACCCACCGTCGGCGAACATGACAGAGACTCGCAAAAATGCTCTTCACTGACGAGTTGCGGTTTTGTCTCAACGGGGTGATTGTCGGATTCGCGTTTATCGCCGAAGGAATGAGCGTTACACTGAGCTTGTACTCGGAGCGGATCAATGGAGGTGGAGGGTCCGTCACCGGTCTGGGTGGTGTGTCACAACATCTTCAGACTGAGCTTGTTGTCATTGCAGGCAATCTCCACGCTGTGCGTTACAGGAACACATCCTCCTCCCTCATGTGGTACCTTCTGCAGGCTCCTCCCTGCATGACCCTCCAGCATGACAATGCCACCAGCATACTGCTCGTTCTGTGTGTGATTTCAGGCACAGGAATGTCAGGGTTCTGCCATGGCCAGCGAAGAGCTCGGATCTAATCCCAGTAGCACGTCTGACCTGTGGATCGGAGGGTGAGGCTAGGGCCATTCCCCCAGAAATGTCCGGGAACTTGCAGGTGCCTTGGTAAAGAGTGGGTAACATCTACAGCGAGAACTGGCAAATCTGGTGCAGTCAGAGGAGGAGATGCACTGAATCACTTAATGAAGCTGGTGGCACACCAGATACTGACTGTTACTTTTGATTTTGCCCCCTTTTTTCAGGGACACATTATCAATTTCGTTAGTCACATGTCTGTATAACTTCAGTTTATGTCTCAGTTGTTGAATCTTTTTATGTTCATACAAATATTGACACCTGAGAGGTTAAGTTTGCTGAATGTAAACGCAGTTGACACTGAGGAAGTTTCTTTTTTGTTGACTTTACATTTTAGAATAAGGCTGTAACGTAACAAAATGTGAAACAATCAAGGGTCTGAATACTTTCCAAATGCACTGTATTTCTGTTCTGACAAAGCACTGAGGTGAACATCCTATCCTACCATCCCACTGGGCACAAACTGGTTGAATCAACATTGTTCAATGTGATTTTCACCTATTGTGGCGTGGAACTTATTTTTTTTTTATTTTATTTTTTATTTTACCGTTATTTTACCAGGTAAGTTGACTGAGAACACGTTCTCATTTGCAGCAACGACCTGGGGATAGTTACAGGGAGAGGAGGGATGAATGAGCCAATTATAAACTGGGATTATTAGGTCCATGATGGTTTGAGGGCCAGATTGGAATTTAGCGACACCGGGTTAACACCCCTACTCTTACGATAAGTCCATGGGATCTTAATGA
>NW_019942652.1:265370-267699 GCF_002910315.2 Salvelinus sp. IW2-2015 | reverse complement strand
TATATATATATATACTGTATATCTCCCTCTCTCTCTCAGATGTTGGTGGGCCTGCAGACCCCATCGCCCCCACCATAATCATCCCCCCAACAAACACCAGTGTAGTGTCAGGCACGTCTGAAGTCACCATGGAGTGTGTCGCAAACGCAAGGTAACCCCCCCACCACCCCGGAGGCCCACTGTGACAACATACTCTAGCTGTCACTCCCTAGTCTCTACTCTGTCATTATTTATGGTGTTCCTGACAGACTGATCTTCTGTTGTCTTCCTGCCAGACTGATTGGTTTTGATGGATAATTTTGAGACAAAAACTATTTTTTATACGAATGTGTAATCAGTTATTAATGAGTCAAATACTAATCTGTCTGTATTTGGCTGATGCAATGCACAAATATATTTGGTAAATAGATTTCTGTTTTTTCAATATCATGAGTGTCTCTCTCTCTGTCTCTCTCTCTTCCATCCCAGACCGCTGATCAAACTCAGCATCACATGGAGGAAGAACAGGGTTCTGGTCACCAGTGGTCTGAGTGACTTCAACCGCAGACTGACCATTATCGGCCCTGTGGTCAGTGACTCAGGGTTCTATGAGTGTGAGGTGGTCCTCCGCAGCAGCAGTGTGCCTTCTGTCAATGCTGGGGCCTACCTACATGTTCAAGGTATGAATATATATGGGGCCTAGGCCTACTTACATGTACAAAGTATGACTCTGGGGCCTATCGGGGGCCTATTTACATGTACAGGGTATGACTCTGGGGCCTATCAGGGGCCTATTTACATTTACAGGGTATGACTCTGGGGCCTATCAGGGGCCTATTTACATGTACAGGGTATGACTCTGGGGCCTATCAGGGGCCTATTTACATGTACAGGGTATGACTCTGGGGCCTATCAGGGGCCTATTTACATGTACAGGGTATGACTCTGGGGCCTATCAGGGGCCTATTTACATGTACAGGGTATGACTCTGGGGTCTATCAGGGGCCTATTTACATGCACGTGGTAAGCATGGCAAAATATTAAATAGTTTTGTTTGGTTTGTTTGATTTGTGTTCATGATTTTACATTCCATACAGATTCTGAAGGCCAAATCTTATCTTGAGAAAAAGGGGTGTTGTAATTCAAGGTTTTGGGTAAATCATGCAATGTCCAGGAGATTTGTGTAAGACGTTAAATACTCCTCAAGGTTTTTATTTGCTTCAGCTGTCTGACAATTACCTCACCATATCTCTCGCTCTCCTTCAGAGCCTCCCCAGTTTGTGAAGGAACCAGAGAAACACATCACTGCTGAGATGGAGAAAATTGTGGATATCCCCTGTCAGGCACGAGGTGAGACACATACACATATACAGTACCAATCAAAAGTTTGGACACACCTACTCATTCCAAGGTTTTTCTTAATTTGACTATTTTCTACATTGTAGAATAATAGTGAAGACATCAACACTATGAATAATACATATCAAATCAAATCAAATCTAGATGTTCAAATGTTCAAATGTTCATAATGACCAGCAGGGTCAAATAATAATAATCACAGTAGGTGTCGAGGGTGCAACAGGTCAGCACCTCAGGAGTAAATGTCAGTTGGCTTTTCATAGCCGATCATTATCAGAGTACCTCTCTACACTCCTGCTGTCTCTAGAGAGTTGAAAAACAACAGGTCTGGGAAAGGTAGCACGTCGGTGAACAGTCAAAGTTCCATAGCCGTAGGCAGAACAGTTTGAAACTGGAGAGCAAACGACAGTGTGGACTGGGGACAGCAAGGAGTCATCAGGCCCAGGTTGTTCCCTGAGGCATGGTCTAGGGCAAGTTCCTCGCGAGAGAGAGAAGAGGAAAGAAACGAAAGAAAGAAAGAAAGAAAGAAAGAAAGAAAGAAAAAAGAGAAAGAAAGAAAAGAAAGAAAGAAAGAAAGAAGAAGAAAAAAAAATAAAGGAGATTGTCCTTGTACCCACGGATGGGCTAAAAAAAAAAAAAAAAAAAAAGCAGTATAAAAAAGGGAAGAAAAAAAAACAAAAAAAGAAAAAAAAATAAAAAGAGGAGAAGGAAAGCGTTAGAAATTAGACAGAAAAAATAACAATTAGTAAAGTTCAAGAAATTAAAATAAAAAAAAATGAAGAAAAGTACAACAGAAATACTAATGTATAGATACCCAACAAAAAAGAGAAATGTTACAGCGAGAGCACTATGAGATAAAAAAAATAAATAAATGATAAATATAAAAAAAAAAAAAAAGAAAAATAAATAAAAATACAACAAAAGAAAAAAAAAAGAAAAAAAAAAAAAACAAAAAAAAAGAAAAAAAAAAAAAAAAAAAAAAAAGGAAGCA
>NW_019942652.1:263050-263813 GCF_002910315.2 Salvelinus sp. IW2-2015 | reverse complement strand
GAGTGGGTCTGTGGACTTTTCCATGTGAATATTAAAGTCACCAAAAATMTGAATATTATCTGCCATGACTACWACGTCCGATAGGAATTCAGGGAACTCAATGAGGAACGCTGTATATGGCCCAGGAGGCCTGTAAACAGTAGCTATAAAAAGGGATTGAGTAGGCTGCATAGATTTCATGACTAGAAGCTCAAAAGACGAAAACYTTTTTAATTTGTAAATTGAAATTTGCTATCATAAATGTTAGCAACACCTCTGCCTTTGCGGGATGCGCAGGGGATATGGTCACTAGTGTACCCAGGAGGTGAGGCCTCATTTAACACAGTAAATGCATCAGCCTTAAGCCATGTTTCAGTCAGGCCAATCACATCAATATTATGATCAGTGATTAGTTCATTGACCATAACTGCCTTGGAAGTGAGGGATCTAACATTAAGTAGTCCTATTTTGAGATGTGAAGTATCACAATCTCTTTCAATAATGGCAGGAATGGAGGAGGTCTTTATTCCAGTGAGATTGCTAAGGCGAACACKGCCATGTTTAGTTTTGCCCACCCTAGGTTGAGGCACAGACACAGTCTCAATGGGGATAACTGAGCTGACTGTGCTAGTGGCAGACTCCACTAAGCTGGCAGGCTGGCTAACAGCCTGCTGCCTGGCCTGCACCCTATCTCATTGTGGAGCTAGGGGAGTTAGAGCCCTGTCTATGTTCGTAGATAAGATGAGTGCAGCCCTCCAGCTAGGATGGAGTCCGTCACTCCTCA
>NW_019942652.1:249466-261257 GCF_002910315.2 Salvelinus sp. IW2-2015 | reverse complement strand
TTATTGGCGAGGATAGCTGTGCTGCAAGCCAGCTTCAGACGAATCGTTGGCAAGGGTAATTTCAGTGTAGGAAAGGATGAAACAGCGTCTGTGCCACCAGTAAGTACAGATAGTAGTATAAATCCCCTCGCACAATCCCCGGCCGGACACTTTCTCATAGCTTCTGGAGGGAAATGCTGTAGGAATGCTCAACCGGTGTCGCTCATTCAGTTGACAGAAACTTTTTCTCCCATTAAGCAGCGAGTCGGAGTCAGAGGCGGAGCCTTCTCTGGTTCTACTCCTCCGTTACGGGGTCTCAGATGACGAAGCCTCCCACCATTAGCTCTGACAAATTGAAAACCCTAGTCATTGGTGACTCCATTACCGCAGTATTAGACTTAAAACGAATCATCCAGCGATCATCACTGTTTACCAGGGGGAGGGTACCGACGTTAGGCTAATCTGAGATGGTGCTGGCTAAAGCTAAAACTGGCGAGTGTAGAGAAATAAGGATATTGTTATCCACGTCGGCACAACGATGTTAGGATGAAACAGTCAGAGGTCACCAAGCGCACATAGCTTCAGTGTAAATCAGCTAGAAAGATGTGTAGGCATCGAGTAATTGTCTCTGGCCCCTCCCAGTTAGGGGGAGTGATGAGTCTACAGCAGAGTCTCACACTCAATCGTTGTTGAAACTGTTTTCTGCCCTCCAAAAGATAGGATTTGTAGATAATTGGTACTCTTTCTGGGACTCACCCACAAACAGGACCAAGCCTGGCTGTTGGGAGTGACGGACTCCATCCTAGCTGGAGGGCTGCACTCATCTTATCTACGAACATAGACAGGGCTCTAACTCCCTAGCTCCACAATGAGATAGGGTGCAGGCCAGGCAGCAGGCTGTTAGCCAGCCTGCAGCTTAGTGGAGTCTGCCATAGCAAGTCAGCTAGTATCCGATGAGACTGTGTCTGTGCCTCAACCTAGGGTGGGCAAACTAAACATGCGCGGGTTGCTCTAGCAATCTCACTGGAATAAAGACCTCCCCATTCCGCATTATGTGAAAGAGAGATTGATATTCACTTCAAAATAGACTACATTAATTGTTTACGATCCTCACTTCCAAGGAGTTAGGTCAATGAACTAATCACTGATCAAATATTGATGTGATTGCCCTGACGAAACATGGCTTTAGGCGATGCATTTACTGTGTTAAATGAGGCGCTCACCTCTGGGTACACTAGTGGACCATATCCCCTGCGCATCCCGCAAAAGGCAGAGGTGTTGGCTAACATTTATGATAGCCAATTTCAATTGCAATATTAAAAATGTTTTGTTTCTTTTGAGTCTTCTAGTCATGACATCTATGCACTACTCATCCTTTTTATAGCTTCGTGTACGGCCTCCTGGGCCTATACAGCGTTTCTCATTGAGTCTCCTGAATTCCTATCGACGTAGTAGTCATTGCAGATGAATATTTCAAAATTTTGGCGTGACTTTAATTATTCACATGCGAAAGTCCACAGACCACTCTAAAAGGCTTTTCGGAGTCATCATCGACTCACGTGGTATTGTCAACATGTCTCGAGGACCTACTCACTGCCACAGTCCATACTCTGGACCTAGTTTTGTCCGTGAATAAATGTTGTTGATCCTTAATGTTTTTCTTCATAATCTGGATTATCGGACCACCATTTTAATCTACTAGAACCCCAAGCAAGCATGCAAAAGTCGTGCTATAGAATTCTCGAACATACCCAAAGATTCCTAGGATGCCCCATGCCAGACTCCTCCACCACCCAAGGATGTCAGAGTACAAAAATCAGTTAACACCTAACTGAGGAACTTCAATTTAACCTTGCCGCCAATACCCTAATGCAGTCGCCACCTAAAAACAAAAACCTTCGTTCATAGAAACTAGGCCTGGTATACAGAAAATACCCGCATGCTCTGAAACAAGCTTCCAGAAAATTGAACGACAATGGTTGCCACACCACTGGAAGTCTCCAACTAAGCTTGGAAAGACAATAATGTGCGGTATCGAAGAGCACTCATGCTACTCGATCGTCCTATTTTTTTCCAACTTATTGAGCGAAAATTAAGAACAATCCACCCCCAAAAAGTTGATACTGTCGCAAGCTAACTAAAAAGCAGCATTCCCCAAATCAGAGGATGCTTTCACTTCAGCAGTGATAATTCACTTCTTTGAGCGAAAAGATCATGATCATTAGAAAGCAAATTGCGGGACTCCTCTTTAATTTGCCATATATTCCTCCAAGCTCAGTTGTCCTGAGTCTGCAGCAACTCTCCAAGACCTAGGATCAAGGGAGACACTCATGTGTTTTAGTACTATATCTCTTACACAATGATGAAAATAATCATAGGCCTCTAAACCTTCAAGCTGCAATACTGGACCCTATTTCCAACTAATTACTGAAAGAGCTTGCTTCTGTGCTGGCCTCCTATATGACTAATAATCATTTCTCTATCCACCCGGAATGTGCTACCAAACTCACTAAAAGTGCGCAGTAATAAGAGCTCCTCTGGAAAAGCCAAAATCTTGACACAGAAAATATAAAATACACGGCCTATAATCGAATTTCCTCTCAAAAGTTTAGAAAATAGCTGTCGGAGCAACCACTGCCTTTCCTGCAAGACAAACTGTAACGAAACGCTTCAGTCTGGTTTTAGACCCCATCATAGCACTGAGACTGCACTTGTAAGGTGGTAAAGTTACCTTTTAATGGCGTCCAGAGCCGAGGGCTCTGAGCTTCCTCGTGCTCCTAGACCTTAGTGCTGCTTTGAACCGTTGATCCCACATTCTTTTGGAGAGATTGGAAGACCAAATTTGCGTCTAACACGGAAAGTTCTGCCTGCGTTTAGATTATCTGTTCGGAAAGATTCCGTTTTTCTCTGTGGATGGTTGTCCTCTACAAATCAACTGCTACATTTCGTTGTTCCTCAAGTTTCGTTCAGGACACTATTGTTTTCAATATTATATTTTCATTCTTGGTGATGTCAGTTCGGAAACATAATGGTATAACTTTCACTGCTATTGCGGTTGACACGCTGTATTTGAAAACTGCGGCCCAAACATTGCCCTCACTGGAAAGCCATGTTGTTTCAGATATAAGAAAGTGGGATGGCTGCAAAACTCCATCTCTTCAGTAGGTCATAATGGATGGTGTAGGTCTGGCCCAGGAGTGTGTGAAGGTGAACAGAAGGCACTGGACAGCTAATGAACTGCCTTGCTGTCTCTGCCTGGCCGCGTTCACTCTCTCTCTGGGATTCTTCCTAACCCTATTACAGGGGCTGAGTCACTGGCTTACTGGTGCTCTTCCTGCCGTCCTAGGAGGGGTGCGTCACTTGTAGTTGCGGTGAGTCACTGACGTGATCTTCCTGTCTGGGTTGCGCCCGCCTTGGGTTGTGCCGTGGCCGAGACCTTCGGGCGTATACTCGGCCTTTCTCAGATGGTAAAGTTGGTGGTTGAAGTTATCCTCTATGGCTGGGGGCTGGTGCTTGGCAAAGTGGGTGGTATATCCGCCTGTTTGGCCTGTCCGGGGTAATTGTCGGATTGGGGGCAGTGTCTCCCGACCCTCTTGTCTTACTCAGTATATATCTGCATAGTATGTTGCAGGCTAAGGGTCATGTCCTGGTTTTATCTGGAGTATCTCTCCTGTCTTATCCGGTGTCCGTGTGTGAATTTAAGTGTGCTATCCTAATTCTCTTCTCTTTCACTCTCTCTCTCTTTCTTTCTTTCTTTCTTTCTTCTCTCTTTTTTTCTCTTTCTTTCTTTCTTTCTTTCTTTCTTTCTTTTTTTTTTCTTCTTTCTTTCTTTCTTTCTTTCTTTCTTTCTTTCTTTCTTCTCTCTCTCTCGGAGACTGGAGCCTAGGACTCATGCTTCAGGACAACCTGTGCTGATGGACTCCTTTGTCCCAGTCCACTGGTCGTGTTGCTGCTCAGTTCAACGTTCTGCCTACGCTTATGGAACCTTACCTGTTCCACGGACGTGCTACTTTCCAGACCTGTTGTTGTTCAACTCTCTAGAGACAGCAGGGTGGTAGAGATACTCTGAATGATCGCTATGAAAACCAACTGACCATTTAACTTGAGGTGCTGACCTGTTGCACCTCGATCACCTACTGTGATTTGATTATTTGACCCTGCTGCGTCATTATGAACATTTGAACATTGAACATCTAGATTTGATTTGATTTGATATGTATTATTCATAGGTTGATGTCTTCACTTATATGTCTACAGATGTAGAAAATAGTCAAATTAAGAAACCTTGGAATGAGTAGGGTGTCCAAAACTTTTGATTGTACGTGTATATTGTATGTGGTGTCACCTCGTGCTGACAGGATATCCACAATTTCTCATCTCAGCAGTGATGTTTTCTCTGGTTCCTTCACAAACTGGGGAGGCTCTGAAGGAGAGCGAGAAGATATGGTTGACGTAATTGTCAGACAGCTGAAGCAAATAAAACCTGAGGAGTATTTTAACGTCTACACAAATCTCTGGACTATGGCATGATTTTACCCAAACCTTGAATTACACACCCTGTGTTTCTCAAAGATAAGATTGGCCTTCAGAATACGTTATGGAATGTCAAATCATGAACACAAATAAACAACAACCAAACTATTTTAATATTTGCCATGCTTACCACGTGCATGTAAAGAGCCACCTGATAGACCCAGAGTCATACCCGTACATGATAATAGCCCTGATAGGCGCCCAGAGTCCATACCCTGTACAGTAAAGCTAATGGGCCCGCGTCATGACTTATGTAAGCCCTGAATGGCAGAGTCACTACCCTGTTCATGGTATAGGCCCTGATAGGCCCCAGAGTCATACCCTGTACATGTAAATAAGGCCTCCAGAGCGCCATCTAATGCCCAACAGTCATACATTTGTTACATGAGTTGCAGCCTAGGCCCCATACAATATCTACATTGTAATGTAGGTGGCCAAGACCCAAAGTCATTTACTTTGTACATTGTAAGTGGCCTAGGCCCATATATACTCATACCTTGAAACATGTAGTGGCCCCGCATTGACAGAAGGCCACACTCTGCTGCGGAGGCCACTAACACTTCATAGAGAAGTAAGGCGATCGTTCTCCTGTATATTATGAGTACAGCGACTGCAATTAGAAGGCATAATGTTAATGTTACTACTTAGCTTCGGCTGGTGGAGGTCCTGAAGAACCACGTCCAGATAAAGCGTCCAGAGTGAAAAAGTTGTATGAAAAAAAGTTGAGCGAGGGGGAAAAAAATATATATAAACGGTAATTAAAAAGTAAAAACCGTAAAGTTGTCAGGTAGCAAAGTAACGCACAGCAGCACGTAAACACGAAATGACGTGAAAAAAGTACAACTGACTGACATAATTTCTCATATGGAATCATGTAGTAACCAAAAAAGTGTTAAACAAATCAAAATATATTTTACATTTGAGATTCTTCAAGTTAGCCACCRTTTGCCTTGATGACAGTTTTCCACACTCTTGGCTTTATCTKAACCAGCWTCATGAGGTAGTCACCTGGAATGCATTTCAGTTAACCTCAACCAAGACCAGTCCCGATGCTTGTCTCAGAGCAGCACGAAACGGTGCTAAAGTAGTTGTGGGCTATTGCGTCAAATCATATTGCTTCTAACTTCAATATGCTCTTTAAATAAATAAGAACTACACCACTTTTAACAGCACATTACTTCACACTAGTGAGACTCATGTCGCCTACGATAGACCTATAGTATATTGAAAAATATCACGTGACTTTCTGCCAATAATTGCATATAGAGGATTGGAGGATATTTCTGTAATTCAGCGATATTTATTAACATAGTAATTCATTAAGGATCCATAACTAAATAAATATTGGCATTTTGAAAGAGTATTTTTATCATTATTTATTAACYAAAGCATAAAGATGCCATTATTAGTTACATTGTTTTAGTTTGAACGTGCAGACTGTCACTAAGAACAGAACAGCGGGAACTGTTCCCTAGTCAGCTCCATTATTWGTGCAATGCCCTTATAGTGTTGCCAGTGGGGCGGGGGTCCAACCTCCCTCCCACTTCCACCTCTACCCTTCCCAATGGGCTAGGTCGGTCATCTGTGCATGGCTCTGCGGCCCATCCCGTGCCTTGAACCTCATGTGCTTTCAGTGGATACAGCTGGAGAACTGCAAGGCAAGCCCGTTGTGCACACAGGTATTGAACCAGCTGTATTAACACAACTTGCACACAACAGGCTACAGTACTACAGTAAGAGCAAAATAATCCTAACAAAATAAAATAATAAAAACCTTAATGTAACAACAGTTTTTTAGTAAGTAATACTGAAGTCGTGCACAATTATKAGTTTCTATATAGGTTTATGTRGCCCATTCATTGTCAATTAGAGACACAGTAGAACTCAAAAGCATAATCAGTGCTCTAACTCCCCCTTGTGCTGGTCTGGAGKAATGAAGTGGTGACACAGGGTACCGTACTAAACCACAAATTACCTCTAAGTCCTGCAGCATAATCAAATAAGTTTTAGTGGAGCAACCAATGTAGGCTAATGTGATTAGCATGAGGTTGTAAGTAACAAGAACATTTCCCAGGACATAGACATATCTGATGTGGGAAGAAAGCTTAAATTGTTGTTAATTMAACTGCACTGTCCAATTTACAGTAGCTATTACAGTAAACTAATACCATGCTATRGTTTGAGGAGACTGCACAGTTATTAACTTGAAAATGTATTAATAAACAAATTAGGCACATTTGGGCAGTCTTGATAAAAAAAATTGGACATAAATGCAGTAGTTCATTGAACCAGTCTAAAACTTTGCACATACACTGCTGCCATCTAGTGGCCAAAATCGAAGGCACCTAACCTGAAATAGTACATTGTGACGTTTCTCTTGCATTTCAAATCAAGTTTATTTTATATAGCCCTTTGTACATCAGCTAATATCTCGAAGTGCTGTACAGAAACCCAGCCTAAAACCCAAACAGCAAGCAATGCAGGTGTAGAAGCACGGTGGCTGGGAAAAACTCCCTAGAAAGCCAAAACCTAGGAAGAAACCTAGAGAGGAACCAGGCTATGAGGGTGCCAGTCCTCTTCTGGCTGTGCCGGGTGGAGATTATAACAGAACATGGCCAATATGTTCAAAATGTTCATAAATTACCAGCATGGTCAAATAATAATCAGGAATAAATGTCAGTTGGCTTTTCATAGCCGATCATTAAGAGTTGAAAACAGCAGGTCTGGGACAGGTAGCACGTCCGGTGGACAGGTTAGGGTTCCATAACCGCAGCAGAACAGTTGAAACTGGAACAGCAGCAAGGCCATGTGGACTGGGGACAGCAAGGAGTCATCATGCCCGGTAGTCCTGACGCATGGTACTAGGGCTCAGGTCCTCCGAGAGAGAGAGAGAAAGAAAGAGAGAAGGAGAGAATTAGAGAGAGCATACTTAAATTCACACAGGACAAAGACAGGAGAAGTACTCCAGATATAACCAACTGACCCTAGCCCGCCTTCTTGTTTTTTTTTTTTTTTTTTGTTTTTCTTTTTTCTTTCTCCTGCAGGCTTATTCCTACATGACCCTCAGCATGGACAATGCCACAAGCCACTTGCTGTCCTGTGCGAGATTTCCTGCAAGACAGGAATGTCGTTTCTGGCCATGGCCAGCGAAGAGCTCGTATCTCATCCATTGACACGTCTGGGACCTGCTGGATCGCGCGGGTGAGGCTAGGGCCATCCCCCCTCCAGAAATGTTCCTGCGAACTATTGCAAGTCCTTGGTGGAAGAGTGGGGTTAACATCTCACACAAGAACTGGCAATCTGTGCAGCCATGAGGAGGAGATGCACTGCCAGTACTTAATGCAGCTGTGGCCACACCAGGATACTGACTTACTTTTGATTTTGAACCCCCCATTTGTTTCAAGGACACATTATTCCATTTTCTGTTAGCCCACATGCTTCTAATTTATGTCTCAGTTGGTCAATCTTGTAAGTTCAACAATTATATTAACATATATAATTTCCAATGAAATCAACAGTACCAATACAGCAAGTGGAAGATAACATCTTGTGAAATCGCCCTCTTTCACGATTCTTCTTATCAAACTAAAACTACTGCAGCATAAATACTGAGGACTAAAAGATCGAT
The DNA here is from genome assembly GCF_002910315.2 of Salvelinus sp. IW2-2015. Taxonomy (NCBI): domain Eukaryota; kingdom Metazoa; phylum Chordata; class Actinopteri; order Salmoniformes; family Salmonidae; genus Salvelinus; species Salvelinus sp. IW2-2015. The sequence continues at coordinate 253,117 of NW_019942652.1, read as the reverse complement.
GGTACCCTTTGGGGTCAGAGGTACAAACTTCAAGGGCCCCGATCGCAATACCCGAACCGAAGACAGGGCCAAACCCCACAGGCAGGAATAACCCCATCAACCACTTGTCCATAGAGCACCAGCCCCACACACCACTAGAAGGTGATATCTTCATACCATCAACCTCTAACCCACTAAGTAAGACACACGGACAACCGCAAGTCCACCAACCGCCACAAAGAAGTGTGTATGATACACCTAGGTGTTCCATATCCCTCTTGCGAATAAAATAAAGGTAAAGTACTGACACTTATTTGAAACAAAACCCATACATGTATTGTGTAACATGAAGTCCTAATGAGTGAATCATCTGATGAAGATCACTCACAAGGTTAGGATTATTTATCTCTAATATTGTGACTTTTTAACTACTCGCTCTCTGTGACGGGAAAAATGGCTGGGGAAATTGTTTATTGTGAACATTATGTGTTGACCCTAACATAATTTCTGGAATTGTGCGAGCTTAATTCGCGCTGAAAACCGTAACATTCCATTTGAAATCAACCCACTGTTTTTAGACGACCCAAGACTTGCATCATAATACGGGGGAATAAGTATATGAACTCCTTCTAAATGATAGTGTAACATCCAATGTTAGTTAACCATAATAACAATATACTGAATATTGGTTTTTTAGTGTGAAAGTTCCGATTGTAATGAGAAATTCTAAGTTGTAGTTTGTTGCAAATTGTGTCTGAAACCCTGGCAATTTCATTGGACAGGTTAATTTGGTGAAATAATGAGTTATTATGTCTCTTATGGTCTCTCATGCGTTTTGATGCCAATTTCAACCCAATTGTTGTATCAAGCGTAGGAGCTAGCGTATGTACAGCCACAACAGATAGCCCCTATTAATTCGACGATAAAAAAGACCAAGATAACAACAAATTTATGACGACAGACAAACCAGTATCAAGTCAGAAAGCAAAAGATATTACACAACACAGTGCCATCAGTTACTTTAAAACAATTCGGAAAAATTTTCAGGAACTAATGAATATAGTTGTTCTTGTACAGTGCAGTCTCAAAAACAAATACACTTACAAGCAATACCTTATTGATGAAAATCTGTCTCTCATGAGACCCCTACAAACAAGCGAAATTAAGTTGATGGAGAAGGGGAACCCAGAGAGTTACCTCGCTCCTGAGGATATCTTCATAAGAGTAACTAGCAATAACAAATCAAGATGAATTGTTTAGCAGCCCAAATGAATAGCGCCTATAATTAGCAAGAAAATTCAAAGTGAACAGACACATTAAACTCATACATCACCTGTTCACCAATAGAACCATCACTTCGATGAATCAGGCCGTTTCATGCGTTTGATATTGCTGCAAATAAACCATTTAGCAACTAACAGGAACCACCTATGAAAAGAAGAGCACTTGTTTGGAGTCAAGGAAACATGATGGCAAGGACATTAGCACCAGTTGTGAGAGATCTTTAAGTCGACTTAATATGGTGTGTATTTTGTAACCATATAATAACCTTGTATATGTTATTAGCCAACCGCCATGTCTTTATGAGATGCAGAGACCGAAGAAGCTAATAACGGTTGATCTCCGCATGTGAGGTCCCACTGTGAAGCATTGAAGACGGCAAGAGATGTGGTGGTTTTGTGTTTACAACTGTCTTATGCCATAAATTAATTTTAGAAAATTCAAGCACACTTAACCAACATGGCTACTACAAGCATTCTGCCGCGATACCCATTTCCAAATGTTGCGCGTTAGTGGGAACTATTCATTTGGTTTTTCAAGACACCAGACAATGAGTCGCACGAACACCACCTTCCCAGCTGTGTAATGGAGCTAATTTGACAAAGAAGTGAGATGATGGAGCCTTGCTGCATCAAAGATGACTGTCGCCTCAACTATGTTGGCGAATCCAACACCGACACTCAACCAAAATAGAGAGTATAGGTAATAAAAAGTTGGAAAAAGAGTTGAACAAGCAGAGTAAAGGAAAAAGCAGTAACAACAATTCTTCACATTATGTTCTGAACTCACTTCCTAACCGAGACTTGTTGGAAAAGAGGCATTCCAGGTGAAAAATGTTGAGAGTAATGCCAGAGTAGTGTGCAAAGCTTGTCATCAAGCATATTAAGGGTAGCCCTTACTTTTAAGAATCTTATATATATCGGTTAAATATATAAATTTGATGTGTTTACATCTAGCTTTTTGGTCCACATATTATTCCAGTGGCAAAAATGAGTAAAAAAATAAATTGAAAGAGCCCTTGATTGAGTGGGATTGTCTCAACAGAGACTTGCCTGGGAATCACTTCAATATTATTTTGCAAATTACGGAAACACACCATCAGAAAGATGTAACTTATTTAGGGCCGTGGGTCACCAGCGATCCGCTGATGAAGCAACCTCTCAATACACCTAGCATAGATTTCTATCCTCTAGTGTTGTCTGAAAATTCTTTGATGGAGGGAGGCGACAACGTATCTTCCGACGAGAAAATTCATATTCCATTATTCATTATTTTTTGATGCTTTTTGATTAATCATGCTGTCTCAGCGCCTCTCCAGAATCTCCCCATAGTGTCAATGGTGAAAATCTGGCTGTGTAACGGAGCTACACACTATCAGGCTCCTAGATGGGGAAGCATACTAACCATATACACATCCTTTGTTAACCGCGTCTATGCGCTTGACCCTACTTTAAATCACTTGAGATACTCTTCATAGCTTATGATAGCCAAATATATGGGCTGATAGAGGGCATCTTATACATCGAAGCCTCACCAGCAGGATTCGGATCGGTATAATCGCGATAATAACAAGCAGGAAAACCAAACAACTCTCTTGTCTGGAATCACAACTTGCTTCAATATACTTTGTATCCCTACATGACTCTTGTGTTTATCCTTATAATAATTATCGCAATTTGACCAGTAGTTTTGACCACACATATAGAGAGTACTTAGGCATGTATCACGCTATATAATCCATATCTGGTCTGTGGTCTGTTATCTATTGTTCCCCACATGTCCACTATATACTAGGTTGTGGTGTGCTTGATACAGTCCCCTACACCGTGCCACATTACAGGTGTGTGTTGTGTGCAATTGAATTACATCCAACCAAACATGTACCACAGTCCTAGTGTGTGGTCCTCGTTTGTACGTGCTTTGTATATTACATGGTAAAACCCCACATGGTTCCTACATGTTTTATTCAGCCTGTTGTGTGTTTGACTTATTGATTACAAAGTTCCCCAGCAATCGTGTAACAAAAGTGTGTTGTAAATAGGCATTGTAGAAATTACATGTCCCACATGTCCACAATGTAACAGGTGTGTGTGTGTTGATTACATGTCGCCCACATGCCACATTAACAGGTGTGTGAAGTGTGCTTATTAAAACATGTCCCCACATGTCCACATGTACAGGTGTGTGTTGTGCTGATTACATTGTCCCCACATGATCCACATGTACAGGTGTGGTGTGGTGTGTGTTTGATGACAGAGAGAAGCAATCTACTTATTGGTGCTGAGTTCCCCACATGTTCCACTATGTACAGTGTGTGTGTGTGTTGTGTTTGAGTTTACATGTCCCCACAGTGTCCACATGTAACTAGGTGTGAAAGTTAAGATTACATGT
>NW_019942652.1:245064-248729 GCF_002910315.2 Salvelinus sp. IW2-2015 | reverse complement strand
TGACTCCTCTCTTTGGCGGGAAAAATGGCTGGGTTTTTATGTGACTTGGTGGTGACCTAACATAATCGTTTGTGGAGCTTTCGCTGTAAAGCATTTTTTAAGTCAGACACTGTGGCTGTGACTTGGTGGTGACCTAACATAATCGTTTGTGGAGCTTTCGCTGTAAAGCATTTTTGAAATCAGACACTGTTTCTGGATAAATGGGAATGTTATCTTTGAAATGGTGTCTAATACTTGTATGTTTGAGAAATTTGATTTATGAGAATTCTGTTGATTTGTATTTGGCGCCCTGCAATTTCATTGGACAGGTTAATTTGGGAAATGTATTTCCTTCTTCATGCGTTTGAGCCAATCAGTTGTGTTGTGACAAGGTAGGAGTGGTATACAGAAGATAGCCCTATTTGGTAAAAGACCAAGTCCAAATTATGGCAAGAACATATCAAGTAAGCAAAGATAAACGACAGTCCATCATTACTTTAAGACAATTCGGAAAATTTCAAGAACTTTGAAAGTTTCTTCAAGTGCAGTCTCAAAAACCATCAAGCGCTATGATGAAACTGTCTCTCATGAGGACCCGCCACAGGAAAGGAAGACCCAGAGTTACCTCTGCTCCTGAGGATATCTTCATTAGAGTTAACTGCAACTCAGAAATTGCAGCCCAAATGAATGCTTTACAGAATTCAAGTAACAGACACATCTCAACATCACCTGTTCATAGCACACTTCATGAATCAGGCCTTCATGGTTGAATTGCTGCAAATAAACCATTACTAAAGGAAACCTATGAAAAGAAGACACTTGTTGGGTCAAGAAACATGGGCAATGGACAGTAGACCAGTGGAAATCTGTCCTTTGGTGTGATGAGTCCATATTTGATATTGTTGATTCCAACCGCCATGTCTTTATGAGATGCAGAGAAGGTTAACGGTTGATCTCCGCATGTGAGGTTCCCACTGTGAAGCATGGAGGAGGAGATGTGGGGGTGSTTTTGTGTTGACACTGTCTATGATTTATTTAGAATTCAAGGCACACTTAACCAACATGGCTACTACAGCATTCTGCAGCGATACGCCATCCCATGGTTTGCGCTTAGTGGGACTATCATTTGTTTTTCAACAGGACAATGATCCAACACACCTCCAGGCTGTGTAAGGGCTATTTGACAAAGAAGGAGAGTGATGGAGTGCTGCATCAGATGACCTGGCCTCAACAATCACCCGACCTCAACCAAATGGAGATGGTTTGGGATGAGTTGAACAGCAGAGTGAAGGAAAAGCAGTCAACAAGTTCTCAGCATATGTGTGAACTCCTTCGAGACTGTTGGAAAAGCATTCCAGGTGAAGANGTAAGGGCTATTTGACAAAGAAGGAGAGTGATGGAGTGCTGCATCAGATGACCTGGCCTCAACAATCACCCGACCTCAACCAAATGGAGATGGTTTGGGATGAGTTGAACAGCAGAGTGAAGGAAAAGCAGTCAACAAGTTCTCAGCATATGTGTGAACTCCTTCGAGACTGTTGGAAAAGCATTCCAGGTGAAGARGGTTGAGAGAATGCCAAGAGTGTGCAAAGCTGTCATCAAGGCAAAGGGTAGCTACTTTGAAGAATCTAAAATCGTAAATATATTTTGATGTGTTTAACACTTTTTGGTTACTATATTATTCCATGTGGAAAATAGTAAAAATAAAGAAAAGCCCTTGATTGAGTGGGTTTGTCCAAACTTTTGCCTGGWACTTTAAATYTTTGCCAAATTAGGAAACACCCACAGAAGTGTCTTATTAGGGCGTTGGGTCACCACGAGCCGTGAGAACAACCTCAATACACCTTGGCATAGATTCTACAAGTGTCTGAAATTCTTTTGGAGGGATGCGACACTATTCTTCCACGAGAAATTCAATATTATTATTATTTTTTGATGCTGTTGGAAATCACTGTCTCAGGCGCCGCTCCAGAATCTCCCATAAGTGTTCAATTGGGTTGAGATCTGGTGACTGAGACACACACACACTCATACATACATACACATCCTTTTAACCCGCTATGCGTCTTTGAGACCCCTCTTTCAAAGTCACTGAGATCTCTTCTAGCTATGATAGCCAAAATAATGGGCTGTTGGGCATTCTTATACATGAACCTAAGCATGATGGGATGTTAATTGCGTAATTAACTCAGGAACCACACCTGTGTGGAATCACCTGCTTTCAATATACTTTGTATCCCTAATTTACTCTTGTGTTTCCTTTATTTTGGCAGTTACCGTATTGACCCACATATATGAGTTTAGGGCATGATCACGTGTATCTATCTGTGTCTGTGTTTGTTATCTATGTCCCCACATGTCCACATGTACAGGTGTGTGTGTGCTTGATTACATGTCCCCACATGTCACGATGTACAGGTGTGTGTGTTGTGTTGATTCACATGTCCCCACATGTCCACATGTACAGGTGTGTGTGTGCTTGATTACATGTCCCCAAATGTCACATGTACAGGTGTGTGTGTGCTTGATTACATGTCCCACATGTCACATGTCAGGTTGTGTGCTACATGTCACGCCATGTACAGGTGTGTGTGTGCTTGATTACATGTCCCCACTGTCCACATGTACAGGTGTGTGTGTGTGTGTGTGTTTGATTACATGTCCCACATGTCCACATGTACAGGTGTGTGTGTGTGTGTGTTTGATTACAATGTCCCCACATGTCCACATGTACAGGTGTGTGGTTTGTATTACATGTCCCACATGTCCCATGTACAGTTGTGTGTGTGTTTGATTAAATGTCTCCACAATGTCAACATTTGGAGACTATTGTGTGTTTGATGCTTTCCCAGTATTTAGTTAACTACTTCTATCCTTCCTGTAGGTGTTGCTCAACCAGACATTGTGTGGTATATGGATGCGGTGCCCATCAGCCGCAGTGAAAACCACCAGGTATAGGGTTGTTAGTGGGGGCAGTTTTGCAGGTCAAGCGGCCTTCTTCCTGAGGACACAGGGATGTTCCAATGCTTTGCACGGAACCTGGCAGGAGAGGTGCAGACCAACATACCTGGCTGTCACTAGTGAGTTTTCCTGTTGTTCTATGTCTTTTCACTAGTCTTTTCACTTTTAACTCTGTCCACAACAGTTTTTACTCATCCTTACTCTGTCTACAACTCATTTTACGCTGCCTACAACTCCCTTTTACTCATCTCCCTTTACTTTGTCTACAACTCCTTTTACCGCTGTCCTACAACTCTTTTACTCATCCTTTACTCTGTTACAACTCCCCTTTACTCATCCTTTACTTTGTCTACAATCCTTTTTACTTTGTCTATCACTCCTTTTACTCTGTCTACAACTCCTTTTACTCCATCCTTAACTCTGTCTACAACATGTTCAACCATATCCTGATTGAGTCTGTAATATCCAACATGTTTCAAGCAGACCACCATAGTCCCTGTGCAAGACCACAAGGCAACATGCCTAATGAATACAGACCGTAGCACTCATGTCCGTAGCCAATGAAGTGCTTTGAAAGGCTGGTAATGGCTCACATCAACACCATTATCCAGAAACCCTAGACCGACTGAATTTGCATACCCCCCCAAACAGATCCGCAGATGATGCAATCTCTATTGCACTCCAAACTGCCCTTTCCACCTGGACAAAAGGAACACCTATGTTAG
>NW_019942652.1:237230-241762 GCF_002910315.2 Salvelinus sp. IW2-2015 | reverse complement strand
CTACACTCCTTTTAACTCTTCTACAACTACCTCCTTTACTCTGTCTACAACTCCCTTTTACCTCTCTGTCTACAACTCCCTTTAATCATCCCTTTACTCGTCTACAACTCCTTTTACTCTTCTACAACTCCCTTTAATCATGCCCTTTACTCTGTCTACAACTCCTTTTACTCTTCTACAACTCCCCTTTAATCATCCCTTTACTCTGTCTACAACTCCTTTTACTCTCTACAGCTCCTTTTACTCTTGCTACAACTCTTTGTTTACTCATCCTTTTTACTCTGTCTACAACTCCTTTTACTCATTATTTTACTCTGGCTACAACTGTTTTACTCATCATTTACTCTGTCTACAACTCCTTTTTACTCATTATTTTACTCTGGCTACATCTCCTTTTACTCATCCTTTTACTTGTTTTCTTTATTTGACTTATTCTGTCTACATGTCTCATTGATGGGTACTACTTAATGTGGACCAATGTTAACAGAGTTGAAGGAATCTTTCTGTCTCTCCCTCTCTCTACCTGTGTCACCATTTATGTCATACCCTACCTAGTGTATTGCCTCCTCCCTCTACCTGTGTCACACATCTTATGGCATACCTTCCTAGTGTATTGGCCTCCCTCCCTCTCACTACTGGTCACCATTTATGTCATACCCTACCTAGTGTATTGCCTCCCTCCCTCTACCTGTGTCACAATCTTGTGTCATAACCTTCCTAGTGTATTGCCTCCCTCCTCTCACTACCTGTTCACCATTTATGTCATTACACCTACCAAGTGTATTGCCTCCCTCCCTCTACCTGTGTCACAACATTATGTCATACCCTACCAAGTGTATTGCCTCACTCCCTCTACCTGTGTCACATATTTTGTCGATCCTTCCTAGTGTATTGCCCCTCCCTCCTCTACCTGTGTCACCATCTTATGTCATATCCTTCCTAGTATTATTGCCTACCTCTCTCTCTCCCTAGTCCTCCCTGTTCTATTATCTCTTTGCCCATACCACTCCCTTCTCTTTCTCTCTTTCTTTACCTTCCTCTTTTCCTCTCTCTGTCAGTTGGATGAGTGGCATGTTCTCTTGTCATCTTCTAAGACTCAATCAAATCAAATGTTATTTGTCACATGCTTCCTAATAGTCACCTGTTGTGAGCGGGGGAGTATGCTTTATCGCCCTGTCTCTTTTCCCTTCACCTCCTCCCTCCACTCCCTCCCTCTGTTTCTGAGGGAGGAGGACAGAGAAAAAGGGATCCAGGACAAGAAAAAGTATGTAACAGACACAGCCAATAAATGTCTGGATGGATTTGAAGATGAGTTCCTATTGAAGACGACTCCTCTCTTTCACCTCTCTGTAGCCCTCTGCCTGCCTTTGTCATTCCGTGTGTGTTTTGTGTGTGTTGTGTGTGTGTGTGTGTGTGTGTGTGTGTGGTGTGTGTGTGTGTGTGTGTGTGTGTGTGTGTGTGTGTGTGTGTGTGTGTGTGTGTGTGTGTGTGTGTGTGTGTGTGTGTTGTGTGTGTGTGTGCTTTGTGCTTGTTGTCTCTCAGGCATTGCCCCTAAACATCACAGCTGGACCATCTGACAGCACGGTGATTGAGGCATGTCAGTCATTCTCCACTGTGAAACATTCAGGAGCACCTAAGACCAGCTATCACCTGGCAGAAAGGTCAGACTCTCTCCACTGCACCACTCAACCAGGCACACACTATGTCATAGGGGACTATTAACAATATGGCTGCTTTTTTCCCATGATGTATAAACAATGGACTTAAACAGAATGGAACAATCCAATCATCGCATTACTCAACTATCTGCAATAGGATGGATGAATGCACATCTCCCATGGTACCAGTCTATCWAGCGCATGCAGATTAATAYCAGACATTGGTTTATTAAATGTTTTATTTAACGTTCATTTAAAGGTGCAATATACAGCATTCACTCCGCCATTTCCTGGTTACTAAAATTCTAATAGTTTGCATAATTTCCATAGAAAGAATCATTGTACCTCCTAAAAAGCTGTGAAATATATTATATAACCAATAATATTATATTGTCAGCTTTTTGAAACTGGTGTGAAAAACCGAAAGTAAAAGATGCAAAAACTAAACGTAAGAATGCGAAGCATATAAATGGCACACATAGAAAATATCTACTTCTTAGACTCGCTTTCGATGAGAATGAGAGATCTATAACTCACATTTCTATGTGCATTTGGTCGGGTCGCCCAGAAAGTTCCATGTTGCAGCTTTAAACATGGAGTCATATTGAGAACCAGGTCTCTTTTAGCAAAATACAAAACTAAACACAATGAATATGAAATGCAATCAATAAATAGTAAGAATCAATCAAACATTTACCCCTCCCCAGCTTCCACTAAAGGGTCCCATAAAGACATCAGACATGTCTTATTTCTCATGTCTCATGTTTTCTGTATTATATACAGTACCAGTCAAAAGTTTGGACACACCTACTCATTCCAGAGTTTTTCTTTATTTTGACTATTTTCTACATTGTAAAATAATAGTGAAGACATCAAAACTATGAAATAATGCATATGGAATCATGCAATAACCAAAAAAGTGTTAAACAAATCAAAATGTATTTTATATTTGAGATTATTCAAAGTAGCCACTCTTTGCCTTGACTGCTTTGCACAGTCTTGGCATTCTCTCAACCAGCTTCACGAGGTATTCACCTGGAACAGGTGTGCCTTGTTAAAAGTGAATTTGTGGAATTTCTTTCCTTCTTAATGTGTTTGAGCTGAAGCAACATCATTGTGTTGTGACAAGGTAGAGGTATTTTGGGGCGGCAGGTATCCTAGTGGTTAGAGCATTAGACCAGCAACCAAAAGGTTGCTGGATTGAATCCCCGAGCAGACAAGATACAATCTGTTGTTCTGCCCTGAACAAGGCAGTTAACCGACTGTGTCCCGTGTGGCTCAGTTGGTAGAGCATGGCGCTTGCAACGCCAGGGTTGTGGGTTCATTCCCCACGGGGGGACCAGGATGAATATGTATGAACTTTCCAATTTGTAAGTCGCTCTGGATAAGAGCGTCTGCTAAATGACTAAATGTTAAATGTAAATGTTCCCCGGTAGGCTGTCATTGTAAATAAGAATTTGTTCTTAACTGACTTACATGGATAAATTATAATGGAATACAGAAGATAGCACTATTTGGTAAAAGACCAAGTCCATATTATGGCGCAATACAGCTCAAATAGGTAAAGAGAAACAAAAGTCCCATCATTACTTTAAGACATGAAGGTCAGTCAAAACCTTCAAGCTCCATGATGAAACTGGCTCTCATGAGGACCACCACGGAAAAGGAAGACCCAGAGTTACCCTCTGTCCTGAGGATATCTTCGAGTTACCAGCCTCAGAAAATGCAGCCCAAATAAATGCTTCACAGAGTTCAAGTAAGAGACAAATCTCAACATCAACTGTTCAGAGGAGACTACTTGAATCAGGCCGCATGGTCAAATTGCTGCAAATAAACCACCACTAAAGGGCAACAAAAAGAAGACTTGCTTGGGCAAAAAAACACGAGCAATGGACATTAGACCAGTGGAAATCTGTCCTTTAGTCTGATAAGTCCAAATTGGAGATTTTTGATTCAAACCACTGTGTCTTTGTGAGATGCAGAGAAGGTGAACTGATGATCTCTGCATGTGTGGTTCCCACCATGAAGCATGGAGGAGGTGTGATGGTGTGGGGGTGCTTTGCTGGTGACACTGTCAGTGATTTATTCAGAATGTTTTTAGCAACCATCCCATCGGCATGGCAACCATCCCATCGGGTTGCGCTTAGTGGTCTGTTATTTTTGTTTTAAACAGGACAATGACCCAATACACCTCCAGGCTGTGTAAGGGCTATTTGACCAAGAAGGAGAGTGATAGAGTGATGTATCAGACGACCTGGCCTCCACCAGTTACCCGACCTCAACCCAATTGAGATGGTTTGGGATGAGTTGGACCGCTGAGTGAAGGAAAAGCAGCCAAAAAGTGCTCAGCATAGGTGGGAACTCTTTCAAGACTTTTAGAAAAGCATTCCAGGTGAAGTTTGTTGAGTGTGCAAAGCTCCATCACAGGAAAAAGGTAGCTACTTGAAAGAATCTAAAATGGTAATATATTTTGATATTTTGATTAATTGCCAATGTGTTATTCATAGTTTTGTTTATCCACTATTATTCTATTATTCTACTAGTGTAGAAAATAGTAAAAACTAAGAGAAACCTTAATGAGTAAGTGTGTCCAAACTTTTGACTGGTGCTGTATATATTTTATTATAGTATTGTAATTATTATTATTAGTTGTTCTATTTTGATATTGATACTGCACTTGTTGGGAAGAGCTTGTTAGCATTTCCTCTACTTGTTAGTGCATGTGACCTAAAGCTTGAACCTTCTAAGAATTAGCAAAAGACTTATTCAAACAAAACAAACCAACAAACAAACAAACAAACAAACAAACAAACAAAACAAAACAAACAAACAAACAAACAAACAAACAAACAAACAAACATCTCTCTTCGGGTT
>NW_019942652.1:230515-235639 GCF_002910315.2 Salvelinus sp. IW2-2015 | reverse complement strand
CTTCTCTCTCCATTCTCACCTCTCCTGTCTCACCCCTCCCTTTCCACCTTTCCTGTCTCAACTCTCTCCCCATTCTCACCTCTCCTGTCTCACATCTCTCCCCATTCTCATCTCTTCTGGCCATCTCTTCTGTCTCACCTCTCTCCCCATTCTCACCTCTCCTGTCCCACTCTCCGGTCTCACCTCTCTCCCCAGTCTCACCTCTCCTGTCTCAGCTCTTCTGTCATCTCATGTCTAATCTCTCCTGTGTCACTTTTCCTGATTCACCTCTCCTGTCTCACATCTCTCCCCATTCTCACCTCTCCTGTCTCTCAACTGTCTCACCCCACTCCTGTCTGTCTCTCTCTTTTCTTCTCTACTCTGCTGTCCTAGTTTCCTATAATGATGGATTTTGAGTAAATCGTACCTCTAAGAATGTATTTTTAAAAACTCATCCAGTCATATATCTTTCTGTCTGCCCGTCTGTCTGACAACCTCTCTGACGATCTGTGTACCCCACCCCCACCCCACCCCTCAGGCAGTTGCCCTATGCTCCAGAGAACCCTGCAGCCCTGCTAAGTTCCTCAGAAAAGAGGGCCATTAACCTCACCTGGGCCAAGCCCTTCGATGGGAACAGCCCCCTACTTCACTACATCCTGGAGGTCTCTGAGAACAGTGAGTGATCTCAGGAGGACACAGGCTGATGGATAATGAGAAAGAATAAACCGCTGTTAGTAGGAGGAATAGAATGAAGAGAAGGATTAGATCATCTGCAGGTTTGATATGTGTCTGTTCTCTCTTCCTGTGCTAGACGCTCCCTGGGCTATCCTCCTGGCCAACATAGAGCCTGAGTCGACAGCGGTGACAGTCAGTGGACTCATCCCAGCACGCTCCTACCAGTTCCGCCTGTGTGCCGTRAACGACGTGGGCAAGGGCCAGTTCAGCAAGGAGACTGACCGGTGAGAGAGAGCCCTCCCAGGATTCCTCTCTCCTCTCTAAAGCCCCTTATCCCCTGCCGTGCAATGATAACAGCCTACTCAGTCTCCCAGTCAAACAGTGTGTGATCCCGTGCCAGTACATATTGTTCATGGTTTATATATGTGTGTGTGGGGTGTGATGTGTGTGTGTTGTGTTGTGTGTGGTGTGTGTGTGTGTGTGTGTGTGTGTGTGTGTGTGTGTGTGTGTGTGTGTATTTATCTGCTGAAGGATTAGTAATTGAGCCGATGCAGCCAGACACACACCATCACTTCACTCACTCAGAGAGGGCTTTGGAGGTGTCCCGGGAGATTGTTGAGATCAGGTTGGCTTCACTAGCCTGAGTCACTTCTCATAACGTAGTGTGCTCTGGCCAAAAGTAGTGCACTATGTAGTGAATAGGGGTTCATTTGGGACCCAATCCCTCCTCTTACACAGGCTAGCTCGTCGAGCCAGCTCAAATGTGAGCAGTTGGATCCCCAGCCCTCTCCAGCTGAGAGGATAGCCATAGGGGGCTCACGTCCGACAGCGCAGGGGTTCACACTGAGCGCTTTGTGCTTCCGTTTGATCCTAAAGTGCCACAATTAATCTCAACTGTGCCTCGCTTTCTGAAAAGTCATATCTCTGTATGGGCCCTTTGGTTTTGAATTGATTGAATTGATTCAMCATCATCTGACTGGTCCGCTGTGGTCTTTGGTATTAGCCTTTTCTCTCTCTGGCTAGGTACCTTATGTGTCTCCATCAGTAGGAAATGCATTAAGGCATAGTGATGGTTTTGTACACAGCTTAGACACAYATACTGCAGATAGCATGGACAAAATCAAATCAAGTTAAATGTTATTTGTTACATGCTTTGTAAACAACAGGTGTAGACTAACAGTGAAATGCGTACTTACAGTCCCTTCCCAACAATGCAGAGAAAGAAAATAGAGAAATAATAGAAAAGTAAAACACATAATAATAAAAGTAATAATAAATACACAATGAGTAACGATAACTTATATACACAGGGTCCCATTACCGAGTCCATGTACAGGGGTACGAGGTAATTTAGGTAGATATGTACATACACAGTACCAGTCAAAAGTTTGGACACACCTACTCATTCCAGGGTTTTTCTTTATTTTGACTATTTTCTACACTGTAGAATAATAGTGAAGACAACACAACTACGAAATAACACATATGGAATCACGTCGTAACCAAAAAAGTGTTAAACAAATCAAAATATATTTTATATTTGAGATTCTTCAAAGTAGCCACCGTWTGCCTTGATGACAGCTTTGCACACTCTTGGCATTCTCTCAACCAGCTTCATGAGGTAGTCACCTGGAATGCATTTCAATTAARTTATTATGGCTGCAATGTAGAAAATATTACAAATTAAGAAAAACCCTTTAATGAGTAGGTGTCCAAACTTTTGACTAGTACTGAACATGTTCAGGGGCTTGAGATGCTAAACTTGTTTATGTTAAAAACTTCTTATGGCTGCAATCCCGTCACCGGGATGATATGACAACAGCCAGTGAAAGTGCAGGGCGCTCAGGTGTCCAATTTTGACTAGTACTGAACTGTTCAGGGGCTTGAGATGCTAAACTTGTTTATGTTAAAAACTTCTTATGGCTGCAATCCCGTCACCGGATGATATGACAACAGCCAGTGAAAGTGCAGGGCGCCAAATACACAGAAATCTCATAATTAAAATTCCTCAAACATACATGTATCTTATACATTTTAAAGGTAATCTTGTTGTTAATTCCACCAAAGTGTCCAATTTCAAATAGGCTTTACAGCGAAAGCACCACAAACGATGATGTTAGGTCACCGCAAAATCACAGAAAATCACAGCTATTTTTCCAGCCAAAGACAGGAGTCACAAAAAGCAGAAATAGAGATAAAATTAATCACTAACCTTTGATGATCTTCATCAGATGACACTCATAGGACTTCATGTTACCAATACATATATGTTTTTTCGATTAAGTTCATATTTATATCCAAAAACCTCAGTTTACATTGGCGCCATGTTCAGAAATGCCTCCAAAATATCCGGAGAAATTGCAGACCGCCACGTCAAATAACATAAATACTCATCATAAACTTGATGAAAGATACATGTTTTACATAGAATTAAATACACTTGTTCTTAATGCAACCGCTGTGTCAGATTTCAAAAATCTTTACGGCTAAAGCCAATATTTCATAATCTGAGAACAGCGTTCAGCCACAAAAGGAAGCCATACAGTTACCCGCCAAATTGTGCAGTCAACAAAACTCATAAAAAGCATTATAAATCTTCACTTACCTTTGCTGATCTTCATCGGAATGCACTCCCAGGAATCCCACTTCCACAAGAAATGTTTGATTTGTTCGGTAATGTACATCATGTATGTCCAAATAGCTATTTTTGTTAGCATGTTTGTTAAACAAATCCAAGCGCTCGTGCAGGTCCAGCGAACGTCAGACAACAACTTCAAAAAGTTATATTACAGGTCGAAGAAACTTGTCAAACTAAGTATAGAATTCAATCTTTAGGATGTTGTTATCATAAATATTCAATAACGTTCCAACCGGAGAATTCCTTTGTGTCTATAGAAGTAATGGAACGCAAGTCGATATCAGAGGAATGCGCCTGACCAGGAACTGGCACTCTGCCAGACCACTGACTCAACACCTCCCATCCGACCCCATCACAAGTAGAAGCTTCATTCAATGTTCTAACAGACTGTTGACATCTAGTGAAGGCATAGGAAGTACAAACAGATCCATATCCTACTGTGTATTCAATAGGCGATGAGTTGAAAATCGACAATTCAGATTTCTCACTTCCTGGTTGG
This sequence comes from Salvelinus sp. IW2-2015, assembly GCF_002910315.2. NCBI lineage: Eukaryota > Metazoa > Chordata > Actinopteri > Salmoniformes > Salmonidae > Salvelinus > Salvelinus sp. IW2-2015. The sequence goes on along the minus strand of NW_019942652.1, from coordinate 231,848 downwards.
ATTTCTTCTCAGGTTTTTGCCTGCCATATGAGTTCTGTTATACTCACAGACATAATTCAAATGTTTTAGAAACTTCAGAGAGTTTTCTTATCAAATACAATAATAATATGCATATATTAGCAACTATGACTGAGGAGCAGGCCGTTTACTTGGGAACCTCTGTGCACCTTTCATCCAAGCTTACTCAATACTGCCCCTGCAGCCATAAGAAGTTAAAGGTGAGCCTCTTTAAAAGTTAATTTATGGAATTTCTTTCCTTAACTTCTAGTTCCTCCCAAACCTGGATCCGGGAGCCCCCCCAGTAAAAAAGCTGACTAGCATAGCCTAGCATAGCGTCACAAGTAAATACTAGCATCTAAATATCTTAAATCACAAGTCAAGACACCAGATGAAAGATACACTTCTTGTGAAATCCAGCCATCATTTCTGATTTTAAAATGTTTTACAGGGAAGACACAATATGTAAACTATTAGCTAACCAAGTTAGCAAAAGACACCACTTTTTTTACTCCACCAGTTTTTACTCCATCAGTAGCTATCACTAATTCGACTAAATAAAGATATTTAGCCACTAACCAAGAACAACTTCATAAGATGACAGTCTGATAATATTTTATGGTATAGCATATGTTTTTTTAGAAAAATGTGCATTTTTCAGGTATAAATCATAGTTTCCCATTGCAGCCACTATCACAAAACTCACCAAAGCGACTAGATAATACAGAGAGCAACGTGTATTACCTAATTACTCATCATAAACATTTTCTAAAAATACACAGCGTACAGGCAATTGAAAGACACAGATCTTGTGAATCCAGACAATATTTCAGATTTTCTAAGTGTTTTACAGCGAAAACACAAATAATCGTTTATTAGATCCACATGAGCTAACATCACCCAGCATTGATTCAAGGCAAAAAGAGCGTAACGTTATCACCACCAAAATATATAATTTTTTTCACTAACCTTCTCAGAATTCTTCAGATGACAGTCCTGTAACATCATATTACACAATGCATATAGAGTTTGTTCGAAAATGTGCATATTTGCATCACAAATCGTGGTTATGCAATGTAATCTGTCAAAACATGGCATGCATTCTGGCCGGCGCCATCTTGGAAAGGCACCTAAGTTTAACAATTATTTATCGATTAGATTGACTAAAAAATAGCAGGTTGGACAGCTAATGAAAGATGCATTAGTTATTAATGCAACCGCTGAGTTAGATTTTTTTAATTAACGTTACTAGACATACAGTGTGGCGTTACAGCCGACTAGTGCCGCAACAATGGCCGACAAATGCGTTTACATTTTTCCACATAAATACGCGAAT
>NW_019942652.1:223830-230490 GCF_002910315.2 Salvelinus sp. IW2-2015 | reverse complement strand
CAAATTCCAAACAACAGAAATCTCATAATTAAAATTCCTCAAACATACATGTATCTTATACCATTTTAAAGGTAATCTTGTTGTTAATTCCACCAAAGTGTCCAATTTCAAATGGCTTTACAGCGAAAGCACCACAAACGATGATGTTAGGTCACCGCAAAATCACAGAAAATCACAGCTATTTTTCCAGCCAAAGACAGGAGTCACAAAAAGCAGAAATAGAGATAAAATTAATCACTAACCTTTGATGATCTTCATCAGATGACACTCATAGGACTTCATGTTACACAATACATATATTGTTTTGTTCGATTAAGTTCATATTTATATCCAAAAACCTCAGTTTACATTGGCGCCATGTTCAGAAATGCCTCCAAAATATCCGGAGAAATTGCAGACCGCCACGTCAAAAACATAAATACTCATCATAAACTTTGATGAAAGATACATGTTTTACATAGAATTAAAGATACACTTGTTCTTAATGCAACCGCTGTGTCAGATTTCAAAAATCTTTACGGCTAAAGCACAATTTTATGCTGATTAATGCGCGACCCAAAAGCGGTTAAAGAACAGAGTCTTTATTCCAGGGCAAAAACACGACAGGGCGGAACAAGACGCAGGACAGCAAACATCAAAACAAGAATTCGACAAGGACAGGAGCGGAAAACAGAGGAGAAATAGGGACTCTAATCAGAGGGCAAAATAGGGGACAGGTGTGAAAGAGTAAATGAGGTCGTTAGGAGAATGAGAAAACAGCTGAGCAGGGAACGGAACGATAGAGAGAGAGAGCGGCGAGAGGGAGAGAGGGAGGAGAGAGAGAGAGAGAAAGAGGGAAAGAACCTAATAAAGACCAGCAGAGGGAAGCACAGGGACGAAGCATGAAAATAAATGGACAAAACATGACAGTACCCCCCACTCACCGAGCGCCTCCTTGGCGCACTCGAGGAGGAACCCTGGCGGGGCAACGGAGGAAATCATCAATCAAACGAACGGTCCAGCACGTCCCGAGATTGGAACCCAACTCCTCTCCTCAGAACCTAACCCTCCCAATCCACTAAATACTGGTGACCACGTCCCCGAGAACGCAATCCATGACTTCCTTACCTTGTAAATAGGCTGCGCCTCGACAAGGACGGGGGGGCAGAGGAAGACGAACGCGGGCGCGAAGAAAGCTTGACACAGGAGACATGGAAGACAGGGTGGACGCGACGAAAATGTCGCGAAGAAGCAGTCGCACAGCGACAGGATTGACGACCTGATAGACACGGAACGGACCAATGAACCGCGGAGTCAACTTGCGAAAGCTGTCGTAAGGGGGTTTGCGAGTGGGAAAAGCCACTCTCTCTGACCGCGACAATTACCTAGGACTCCTTATCCTAGTTTATTGCGGCTCTCCACAGTCTGCGCCCTTAACGGCAAAGTGCAGACCTGACCCCTCCTCCAGGTGCGCTCAACGTGGACAAAAGCACTGAGCGGAGGAACGCTGGACTCGGCGAGCTGGGACTGAGAACAGAGGAGTGCTCGTACCCAAGACTACTCTGAAACGGAGAGATAGCCCGGGTAGCAGACGAAGGAAGCGAGTTATGGAGCGTACTCAGCCCAGGGGAGCTGTTCTGCCCAAGACGCAGGTTTTCGAAACGAAAGGCTGCGTAATATGCCGACCAATCGACTGATTGGCCCTTTCTGCTTGACCGTTAGATTGGGATGAAACCCGGAAGAGAGACTGACGGGAAGCACCGATTCAAACGACAGAACTCCCTCCAAAAACTGTGACGTGAATTGCGGACCTCTGTCTGAAACGGGCGTCTAACGGGAGGCCATGAATTCTGAACACATTCTCAATGATGATCTGTGCCGTTCTCCTTAGCGGGAAGGAAGCTTAGCGAGGGAAATGAAATTGCCGCCTTAGAGAACCTATCGATAACCGTAAGAATCACAGTCTTCCCCGCAGACGAAGGCAGACCGTAATAAAGTCTAAGGCGATGGTGAGACCATGGTCGAGAAGGAATGGGAAGCGGTCTGAGACGACCGCAGGAGGAGAGTTACCTGACTTAGTCTGCGCGCAGTCCGAACAGCAGCCACGAAACGGCGCGTGTCACGCTCCTGGAGTAAGCCACCAAAACCCGCTGGCGAATAGAAGCAAGCGTACTACCCCGAACGCCGGGTGGCCAGCCTAAACTTGCAGAGTGAGCCCACTGAAGAACAGCCAACGAGTAGAGACAGGAACGAACAGAAGGTTTACTAGGACAAGCGCCGGCGACGCAGTGTGGTGAAGTGCTTGCTTTACCTGTCTCTCAATTCCCCAGACAGGTCAACCCACAACACCGCCCTTCAGGAGAATCCCCTCGGGGGGTCGGTAGAAGCCACAGAAAACTAAAGAGACGAGATAAGGCATCAGGCTTGGTGTTTCTTATTCCCGGGCGATAGAAATCACGAACTCGAACGAGCGAAAAAAACAACGCCCAACGAGCTTGACTGCTGATTAAGTCGGTTTGGCCGAACGGATGGACTCAAGGTTCTTATGGTCAGTCCAAACGACAAAAGGGACGGTCGCCCCCTCCAACCACTGTCGCATCGCCTATGGCTAAGCGGATGTGCGAGCAGTTCGCGGTTACCACCATCATAGTTGCGTTCCGGATGGCGACAGGCGATGAGAAAAGTAAGCGCAAGGATGGACCTTATCGTCAGGAATGGAAGCGCTGGGACAGAATGGCTCCCACGCCCACCTCTGAAGCGTCAACCTCGACAATGAATTGTTTAGTGACGTCAGGAGAAACAAGGATAGGGCGATGTAAAACGCTTCTGTGAGGAGATCAAAAAGCTCCCTGGGGAACCGGACCACTTAAAGCAAGACTTGACAGAAGTCAGAGCTGTGAGAGGGCAGCCACTTGACCGAAAAATTACGAATGAAACGCCGATAGAAATTAGCGAAACACGAGAAAGCGCTTGCACACTCGAACATCGTTGACTCTAGGAACGGGGCCCAATCCTGACAGCTACTTGGAACCTTAGCGGGATCCATCTGAAGTGCCTTCAGCGGAAATAACAGAACCGAGAGAAATGTGACAAGGAGACATGAAAGCGCACTTCTCACCTTCGCACGTAGAACAATCTCTAAAAGGGCGCTGGAGTACACGTCGAACTGCTGAACATGATCTCGAGAGGACGGTTGAAAAAATCAGGATATCGTCAAGGTAAACGAAAACAAAGATGTTTCAGCATGACTTCTCGTAACATCATTAACTAAATGCCCTGAAAAGACAGCTGGAGATTTGCCGAGACCGAACGACAAAACCACTGGTATCAAAATGTCCACCTAACGGATGTTAAACGCTTCTTCCACTCGTCCCCCCCTGCATGATGCGTACGAAGACTGGTAAGCGTTACGAAGGTCCAACTTAGTAAAGAAACCTGGCTCCGCAAAATCTCGGAAGGCTGAACGACATAAGGGAACGGATAAACGATTCTTAACCGGTTATGTCATCAAGCCCTCCGATAATCCCACGCAGGGCGTCAGTGTACCGTCCTTCTTCTTGAACAAAGAAAAACCGTCCGCGGCAGAGAGGAGAAGCACCACGGTACCGGCGTCGAGAGAACAGGACCAGATAATCCTCGAGAAGCTTAGCGTCGGGAAGCCGACAAGAGAGTATAGTCACCCCGAGGGTAGATGGATCCCACGGAAGGATCAAACAACACATCATACGACCACGGTGAGGGAAGGAGTTGCTCTGCACCGACTTGAAGACCGTGCGCAGATCAATGATATATCCTCCGGCACTTCCGTGTCAAAAATCACAGTGTTCCTCCTGAGTAGAGGGACAGAAGAAACAGGAGCGGGGATAGCAGACATTAAACACTTCACATGACAAAGAAACGTTCCAGGATTAGATAAATTACTGAGTCCAATTAATAGATAGGTTATGAATACTATGCCAGGGATACCCAAAACAACAGGTGTAAAAAGGGTGAACGAAAAAAATCAAAAAATGAAATAGTCTCACATGATATTACCAGATACTGTGGAAGGGTTATAAGGTAGTGTCTCACATCTGAACTGGGATAGAGACTACCATCGTAAGGCGACCATGGGCGTGGACTTCTCTTAACTGTCTAAAATCATAAATAGCTCTTACTTTTGGACGAGCTTCCATCAGTATCTTGGGCAAGGTGTCCTTTGTCCAAAAGAATCGTTGCTTTGTTGTAAAACGTCCTCTTCAACTTCGGAACTAGCAGCTAACAATAGCTACGTGGCACACACATGTCCAAATCCTCAAAGCGCAATAKTACGAAAATTCCGAAAATAGCAATATACTCGCATAAACTGATATAAATCGGTTTAAAATAACTTCGTTATGATGTTTCTAACACCTATATCGAATTAAATCACAGACGGATATATCTTAGCCCGATAACGAGAGCTTTTGAGCATGCCATTCTGATGTCCTCTCTTGCGCCTTTACGAGCGTCCAAAAGAACGTACATGTCACTCCATGGCATTTTATAAACTCTGAGAAATACGTAGAGACGCCATTCCACTTCTCATTGGTTACTAACAWCCAGGGGAAGGCGGGTGCAGTTCATTTCGACCCATAGGGCACATACAGAGTTTTAAACTGATCTCAGAACAGAGCCTAGTTTTCAGACCTTCGCATGTCCTGTCATGATTTTCGCTGTAGAAAGAGTTCTGGTTCACCCACAGACATAATTCAAACGGTTTTTGAAACTAGAGATTGTTTTCTATCCAATAGTAATAATAATATGCATATTGTACGAGCAAGAATTGAGTATGAGGCAGTTTAATTTGGAGACGATATTTTCCAAAGTGGAAACAGCACCCCCTGTATTGAGAAAAGGTTAATGCATTTGAGCCAATCAGTTTTCTTGTGACAAGGTAGGGGTGGTATACAAAAGTTACCCCTATTTGGTAGGGGTGGTATACAAAAGTTACCCCTATTTGGTGAAATACCAAGTCCATATTATGACAAGAACAGCTGAAATAAGCAAATTGAAATGACAGCCCATCATTACTTTAAGACATGAAGGTCAGTCAATGTGGAAAATTTGAAATTTGAAAGTTTGTTCAAGTTTAGTCGTAAAAWCCATCAAGCAGTATGATGAAACTGGCTCTCATGAGGACCACCACAGGAAACGAAGACCCATAGTTTTTTGGTTCAAACAGCCTTGTCTTTGTGAGACGCCAGGTAGGTGAACGGATGATCTCTGCATGTGTGGTTCCCACCGTGTAGCATGGAGGAGGAAGTGTGATGGTGTGGGGGTGCTTTMCTCATGACACTCTCAGTGATTAATTTAGAATTCAAGGCTTACTTAACCAATTGAGATGGTTTGGGATGAGTTGGACCACACAGTGAAGGAAATGCAGCTCAGCATATGTGGGAACTCCTTCAGAACATTTGGAAAAGCCTTCCAGGTGAAGCTGGATGAGATAATGCCAACTGTGTGCAAAGCTGTCATCAAGGCAAAGGGTAGCTACTTTGAAGAATCAAAAAATYTAAAATATAGTTCGATTTTTTTACACTTTTTTGGTTACTACATGATTCCGTATTTGTGACTGACCAGCTCAAATCAGGCTTATGTAGCAAAATGTGTGTTTACATTTAATAAAAGTAGAGACTCAGAGCTACAAAATTMTATATCATAAACTGCAATTGAGGAACAATGGGAAAGTAATTATGCTTTGAAAGTTGATCAACTTGTAAACTCACTTTTGAGAAAAGGGCCTTTGAATGTACCTACTGGAGCGCTCTCCTTTGTGTACACCCATTCAGCATTGTTCATACCCTCTTAATAAGCCTTAGCCCTACCCATCTCTTTAAGAATTCACATGTGAGGTCATGTGCTAAACTATGAGTAGTGTAGAAAATATGAAGACTAAAAGTGATAGTAGCCCACAACAAGGAACAATTACAGGTAAACATAGTGTCCAGATAAAACATGTTATAAATATTAGACACTTATCCAGACACATTTGTCTAAATTGATCCTTATATTAAACCAGACAGTACAATTATTTTRTTCTTCTTTTTTTATGGACGATAGCCAGGGGCACACTCCAACACTCATAATTCACAAATGAAGCATTTGTGTTTAGTGAGTCTGCCAGATCAGAGGCAGTAGGGATGACCAGGCATGTTCTCTTGATAAGTGTGCGAATTGGACAATTTACTTTTGGGTGCCAAGGAAAATGTATTGAGTAAAAAGTACATTATTTTTCTTTACGAATGTAGTAAGGTAAAGTAAAGTAAAAATAGCCAAAATTATAAAATTGTAAAGTAATTACAGATACCACAAACAACTGCTTAAGTAGTACTTTCAAGTATTTGAAGTTAAGTACTTTACACCACTGCCCAAATGCCTTCACACCAGTACATCAACATACTTTATATACTGTACTGTTACACATGCAKGTATCACATAGTATTCCATACATACCTCTCTGGGATAGGCGTCCCGCCAGCGGGACACCTGTCGACGACTTCCGGTGAAATTGGAGGTCGCGTAATTCAAATAAATAATGATAAAAATCATGGATATTAATATTAACTTCTTCAGGCTGCAAGCCCGACGTCGGGATTAATATGACAACAGCCACTGCAAGTGCAGGGCGCGAAATTCAAATCTATTTTTGTAAAATATTTT
>NW_019942652.1:183507-219251 GCF_002910315.2 Salvelinus sp. IW2-2015 | reverse complement strand
TCAGATTCTTTAAATGTTTTACAGCGAAAACACCACATATATTCATGTTAGCTCACCACCAATACAAAAAGAGAGACAGATATTTTTCACACACCGGTAGCATGCAGCTAGCATGCAGCTAGCATGCAAGCCAACCTAACTAACTAGAACTAACCTAAATAACCTAGAAAAAACTCCCTCAGATGACAGTCCTATAACATGTTACACAATAAATCTATGTTTTGTCGAAAAGTTAAATATTAGCTATAAATCAGTTTTACATTACTGCTACCATCTTAGCCACCATCATAGCTACAGTCAGAAATCGCACGGCAGTAGCCAGAGAACAGACACCAACGTCAACTACTAATTTCACATCAGAAAAGATTTCAGAAAATATATGGTGGATAGCTAATGAAAGAGAAAGATTGTGATACACAGACAATATTTCAGATTTCTGAAGTGTTTACACAGCGAAAACACAATATATCGTTATATTAGCTTACTACAATAGCTAACACACAGCAGCATTGATTCTAGTCAAACGCTAGCGATAGCACAGTTCGACAGATATATGAAAAAGCATCCAAATTGGGTCCTTATCTTTGTTGATTTTCCATCAGAATGTTCTCCAAAGGGTCCTTTGTTCAGAACCGTGTTCATTTGGACCTAGAACGAACGATGTCCCTGTTGAATTAGCATGGCACACTGGCCATGCCGTGCTAACCTCTCCGTCTTGACAAATTCTTGCGTCGCATCACGTCTAAAGTCCAGAATAAATTTCAATAATATAATTAAAGTATATTCAAAAAACATACTTTAGGATAGATTGTGACATGTATCAAAGAAAATCGAAGCTGGAGGTCATATTCACCTATAACGAGTGTTTTCCAGGAGCGGAGTCCAGTTCCTACTTCGCGCCCAAAAAAAATATAAAGTGCGCACTTATCACTCAAGAGGTTCTGTTCAGTCCTGACAGAGATAATCAAGTCATTTTTTCTCTCACTTCCGCATGACAACCAGGGAAGATGTGTGACGTGTTGGTACAGTCCTAAGTGCCAAGGCCTTTTATAGAGAGTATCTTGAAGAGAGACATAGCTTCTTGGAAAAGTCACTTTTTACAGAAAATGGGCTGTAAAAGAGTATGTTTCACTTAGAGAAATAATTAAACCTGTTTTAGAAACTAAAGGTGTTTCTATCCAAAGGTAATAAATAATATGCATATTGTACGAGCAAGAATTGAGTACGAGCCGTTTGAAATGGCCACCTCATTCCACTGCTTATACTTACTGCTCATTTTGAGCCATAAGAGGTTTAAAACATCTAGGTTTCAAATAAATAATGATAAAAATCATGGATATTAAACATCTAGGTTCATACAAGTGTCTTATATCGGTTAAAAGCTTAAATTATTGTTAATCTAACTGCATTGTCCGATTTACAATAGGCTTTACAGCGAAAGCATGCCATGCGATTGTTTGAGGATGGCGCCCCACATCAAAATATTTTTCAACCAGCACAGGCTTCATAAAATCACAAATAGCGATTAAATATTCACTTACTTTAAAAAAATCTTCCTTTGATTTGCAATCCCAAGATTCCCAGCTACAACATGCATGTTCGTTTTGTTAGATAAATTCCTTCTTTATATTCCAAAAAGTCTGTTTAGTTGGCGCAATCGATTTGAGTTAATCGACTCGTTCAACATGCAGAGAAAGGAATCCAAAAAGCTACCGCTAAACTTTGTTAAAACAAGTCAAAATACGTTTCTAATCAATCCTCAGGTACCCTAAAATGTAATTAAACTGTAATATTTCATACGGAAAGAAGTATGTTCAATTGAAAAGCAAAATTAGCAAGTGCGCGTCCTCTTCATTGCGCGCACACTGACAGATTTCCAACTCTGACTGCCAGTACCAACACTCAAAATTCTTCCTCGTTTGAGAAGAAACAAGCCTGAAACCTTGAACAAAGACTATTGACATGTAGTGAAAGCCATAGGAATTGCAATCTGGGAGCTGGTATCTCATATGACCCATATTTTTTCCATTGAAGAGCATGGGATCTCTCAAAAAAATTATTCTGATTGGTTTTTCTTTGGATTTTCTCCTACCATATCAATTGTGTTATAGTCTCATACATTATTTTAACATTTCTACTAACGCCATAGTGTTTTCTATTAAATGGTACCAATTATATGCATATCCCGGCTTCTGGGCCTGAGTAACAGGCAGTTTACTTTGGGCACGTAAGTCAGACAGGAAGTGGAGAAAAATAGACCCTAGCCTAAAGGCCATGCAACCTGAGTTGAAACCTGAGTGAGGTGCACATGTGCAGAACATAAACAGATGCATGTGTAACAGTTTAACTTTAGACCGTTCCCTCGCCCCGACACGGGCGCGAACCAGGGACCCTCTGCACACATCAACAACAGTCACCCACGAAGCATCGTTACCCATCACTACACAAAAGCCGCGGCCCTTGCAGAGCAAGGGGAACCACTACTTCAAGGTCTCAAAGCGAGTGACGTAACCGATTGAAACGCTATTAGCGCGCACCACCGCTAACTAGCTAGCCATTTCACATCCGTTACACATGCGCCATATATTTATGTGGTGGACACTTGATACGGTCAAATTATATTGTTGTGGTATGTCACAAAATCATGTTACAACCACACATATCAATATTCATTATYAAATCAATATTTTGCTAAGTGGATGGTCTCTACAGAAGGTGTAAATCGTACAGCCAAATGGTTACTTGCATAGTAGCAATATCAGAAATAGATAGTGTCAATATAAATAACTATGTACAAGAACAATATCAATAACGATATCAGTGATAGACGAGGTAGTTATATGCATACAATCAGGGGTAAAGTGGCTGAGCAGCAGGATACAATACAAATAGTAGCGGCAACGTATGACGTGTGTGTTAGGAGAGAGTCATGTGAATAGAGGCACTGCAGATAGTGCTGATGACTGGTCTGTCCGAACCACACATGAACAAGGAAATCTATATTCAGAGAGCCTGTTTCTGTCCTGCCCTTGACTTTGGTGCAGGGCATGTGATGTCCATAGCCTTCTAGTCGCAAAACTCCCTGATCTTGTCAAAAAGACAGTTTGTCTAGCTGTGTCCAGTCCAGGTGGTGCTTTAACAGGCAGACCATCTATGGGCGGAAAATCACAAAACTGCCCGTCAAATGGCCGCTATACATTCCAGCGCCATTCTCATGACATCGTGGTGATTATTGAAAAGAGCAAGAGGTCATGAGACAGGTTATGGGAGAGAAAGAAGTGACAGAYCCTGTCTACAGATTAATCAACACGCTGCATTGTCTTCTCTTCMGACAGAAAAATAAACAACACTCTATCCTTCCAAACTTTCTCTGCTCTCTCTCCTCTCTGCAGTGTATCTCTACCAGAGGAACCTCCCAGTGCCCCTCCCCAGAATGTGATCGCCAGCGGCCGCACCAACCAGTCCATCATGATCCAGTGGCAGCCCCCACCAGAGAGCCACCAGAACGGGGTTCTCAGGGGCTACAGCGTCCGGTGAGAACCATGGGATAACAGGATTGGTTGGCTGCTATAACCCTCCCTGGTTCTCTGAATCAAGGAGGAGAGTTGTTATGCTACATGGAAGCACATAACATAAGAGCTCATGTTCAAAATGAAGTAAAACCACTAGCTGAGKGAAAGAAGAATTTCAGGAGTTACCCTTGTAGCTCTGGCAGTTTATCAGTAGGGATACACTCAGTTTGRAGTAGGTTTGTAGCTGGTTGTGTCATGGTGTAGAATAAGTTGACAGGCATTCTGTAGATATTCCAATCACTCTGTCGTCATCGTCATTTGCTCACTCTGGCAAGTGCTGTAGACTACTGCTCTGTCTCCCTCTACTGGCCTTAACACACTCTGGCACTGTGTCTCAGGGACCATGATACAAAAACGCAAGAGTTGAATGTCTTGTTCTCCAACTAAGAATCAGTTTTTGCTCAATTTTGTCACCCTGGATGGCCTTGTAGCTACAATCGTCTCAGACTAGACAGCACTGTCTCTTCTCAGGTATCGTCTAACAGGTCTTCCGGTGGACTACCAGAGTAAGAACATCTCCAAACCAGACGTTACCAACATTCTCCTGGAGGACCTGATCATCTGGACCAACTACGAGATAGAGGTGGCAGCCTACAACAGGGCGGGGCTAGGAACCTTCAGCCACAAGGTCACTGAGTGGACGCTGCAGGGAGGTGAGTGATCCTGGATCCTCGCTGCTCATTTTCCCTTATGCTTGTCAGTCAGATGTTAACTGGAATAGTCTCTGCTCATTTTCCCTGATGCTTGTCAGTGCAGATGTGAGCTGGAATATTCTCTGCTCATTGTCTCTAATGCTTGTCAGTCAGATGTGAGCTGGAATAGTCTCTGCTCATTGGCCCTTATGCTTGTCAGTCAGATGTGAGCTGTAAAAGTCTCTGCTCATTGCTCATTATGCTTGTCAGTCAGATAAATACTTAGATGACATTGGAAGGAAATTGAATGGAAAGGATTTTACCTGTGGAGAAGTTACTTTAAATACCTATTTCATGAGTTGACACATAAATGAACTTGTCAAGCATCATGCCCATTTGGAGGATATAAGAATGATGTTCAACAAGGATATTTTCTTGATGCAGAAGGCAGCGCAGTCAGCACTGGAGCAAAAACKTTGAGTTAGCATCCGTGCCAAATGGTATTGAAATATTGCTGAATAAATGTAATCCTTGCTGAATAGAGGTATGCATTCCTATTGAATCGTCTGTAAGGTCTGAATAGTACATTACACTACCTTGGCTGTAGATTTCAAGTTTGAGCCTGCAGCTGGAAACTGAGAGCAGTAAAGCCACAGTGGTGTAATACGTCCTGAGCCTCAAGATAGGAGAAGAAAAAGAAGAGAGTGAAGATGGTGGCCCCTGCCCTGCAGAATCAATACCTAGCCAAGGCTGTCCAATCTGAAAAGTGTTTCGTTTGGTTGTATCCTGTTTCTCCTCTCTCTCTCTCTCTCTCCTCTCTCTCTCTCTCTCTCTCTCTCTCTCTCTCTCTCTCTTCTCTCTCTCTCTTCTCTCTCTCTCTCTCTCTCTCTCTCTCCTCTCCTCTTCTCTCTCCTCTCTCTCTCTCTCTCTTCTCTCTCTCTCTCTCTTCTCTCTCTCTCTCTCTCTTCCTCTCTCTCTCTCTCTCCTTCTCCTCTCTCTTTCTTCTCTCTCTCTCTCTCTCTCTCTTCTCTCTCTCTCTCTCTCTCTCTTCTCTCTCTTCTCTCTCTCTCTCTCTGATTCTCTCTTCTCCTCTTATCTTCCGCAGTGCCGACTATAGCCCCCAGTAAAGTTCAGGTGGAGGCCGTCAACTCCACGACCATCCGTATCACCTGGGCCGCCCCTAACCCTCAGTTCATCAACGGGATCAACCAGGGATACAAGGTGAGGGACATCCTAGACACCAGTCATTTTGTCACTAATGGCAGTACACTCTAATGGGTGATAGAACTATGGCTGCAAGGTTAGAGACACCAGTCACCCTGTCATTATGGGCAGTCTCAGAGACACTAGGCAGCCTGTCATTAGGGGCAGTACAATCGATTGACTGGATGATAGGCTGGTACGCCTCATACTGTGTCACAAGGGGAAACAGATATGCCACTACCAAACATTGTGAAAGATGGATTCTGATTTGTCATTTGTTTCTTTGACCTTCATTTTTGGAGCATTTGACCAACTATCTATCTTGTGGCTAACTAGATCTGGAAGTCGTTTGATCAATCTCTCCAGCTCACACTGTCAGAGAAGATGGTTTAAGAATGTCAGCTGTCATTTAAATATGTACTTTATGGGCTTAGAATGAGATGTATGGAGAATGACTGCTTCGAATCAGCTGTACTAGAACTTGATTATGTAGTCTGTGTGATGTGATGACTGTATTTCTCTCAGAAGAGTTCATGAGAATGACTCTGGCCCCACTTATCAGGACATCTTAGCAGTCACTGTAAACTCTCTCTGACTGCAGGGGCTGTCCCGAGAGAGAGGTTACTGGGAGAGTGAGTAAGCGAGAGCGAGTGAGCGAGTGAGTGAGCGAGTGAGTGGGAGAGTGAGTAAGCGAGAGCTAGTGAGCGAGTGAGTGAGCGAGTGAGTGAGCGAGTGAGTGAGGGAGTGAGTGAGCGAGTGAGTGAGCGAGTGTGACGGAAGCAGAGGGGACATCCATATATTCCACATTCAGCTTACACACCCACCTCACCGCGTGCCAACTCCACACTCTCTTTCCCAGAGACAAACTCTACTCACAGCCTGGGAACCAATATAGAAACAGACCCAACAGATTTGCCAATGGTAGCAATCATCTAAACACCTAATTGGCCACTCTCTCATTCTGATGTGTATGCAGTCCCTATACATTAGACCTGCTATACACCACAATTAAAAGCTCTCTTTTTTCATCCTCTCTCTCTGTGGACTCATTCCAGCCCCGCCTTCCAGTGCTTACTCACTGGCAGAACATGTCGACACTGGCACTAACTATTCATATGGCAGTTATGATGCCAAATGACACCACAGAGCAGGTCACCAGCACATGCAAGGGAGAAGAGTTGGTTTAAACAAAACATTTGAAAATTATTAGACTTGGAGAGTAAACAGTTCTATTTCTGGGGGAAATTGTGGGCAAATAATGTTTTATTTGATATTTGGTGCTGTTTGGTTCCCATCCAAAATGTCAGAAAACCAGTCAGTCCTATTAGATGTTCTACCATTTAGTTTTTATTTCTAGTTTGATCTCACGTTCTTCCTTCTCTGTTCCCATTAACCATTCTGCTAGCTGTTGGCATGGGAGCCAGGTCAGGAAGAGGAGGTCACCATGGTTACAGTGAGACCTAACTTCCAGGACAGTGTGCATGTGGGCTATGTGACGGGGCTGAAGAAGTTCACAGAGTACTACAGCTCTGTGCTGTGTTTCACTACGCCGGGAGACGGCCCCCGCAGCCCCGCTAACGGCCTGAGGACACATGAAGACAGTGAGTTCAACATGCGCACACACACACACTCACTGTTTAGTGGACATGGCCAATCATACTGAAACATGCCCACTGGGTCAGATGTATTATTAATGCATAGTATCAGCCTAGTTCTACAGTCCTAATGAATACGTAGGCTACAATTAGGGTTTTGCACACATTTACATTTAATTGGGACACATTTTCTCAAGAGATAAAGGGTTGGCCATACTGTACTAGGCTTTTACTTGTAATTACACAATCTTCCAAGTAAAAGCCAAATTTTGCCTATTTTAGGAGCTGTAATGACTGTTCAACGGGCAATTTAAAAAAAGCCTAATATATTAAAATACATCTACAGAATATAATCATGTATGCTATTGACATCCATGGACTTCATTGTGTTATAATTATCATCATGATAATGGGGTGGCAGGGTAGCCTAGTGGTTAGAGCATTGGACTAGTAACCGAAAGGTTGCAAGATTGAATCCCCMAGCTGACAAGGTAAAAATCTGTTGTTCTGCCCCTGAACAAGGCAGTTTTCCCACTGTCCCTAGGCTATCATTGAAAACCTGAATTTGTTCTTAACTGACCTGCCTAGTTAAATAAAGGTAAAATAAACAATAACCACTGTGCCCTCCTCTTTAGCTCCTGGGGCAGTGGGTGACCTGAGCTTCACAGATATCCTCGACACGTCTCTCAAAGTGAGCTGGAGAGAACCTGAAGAGAAGAACGGAGTCCTCACAGGTACACCACGCAAAAGTAAAAGTACACCACGCAAAAGCTACACCACGCAAAAGTACCACGCAGGTACACCATTGATTGATGAATTTGATTGATTCTCTGTTCCAGGGTACCGTATCTCATGGGAGGAGTTTAACCGCACCAACACACGGGTGACCCACTACCTCCCCAATGTAACCCTGGAGTACCGCGTCACGGGGCTGACCGCCCTCACCACCTACACCATCGAGGTGGCCAGCATGACCTCCAAGGGCCAGGGAAAACTGTCCTCCTCCACAATCTCTTCTGGGGTACCTCCAGGTCAGTACCGACACATGGCTCAGTCCCTGGTGTGTAGCTCCAGGTCAGTACCGGGACATGGCTCAGTCCCTGGTGTGTAGCTCCAGGTCAGTACCGGGACAATGGCTCAGTCCCTGGTGTGTGCTCCAGGTCAGTACTGGACATGGCTCAGTCTGGTGTGTAGTCCCGGTCAGTACCGGGCATGGCTCAGTCCCTGTGTGTAGCTCCAGGTCAGTACTGGGCATGGCTCAGTCCCTGGTGTGTAGCTCCAGGTCAGTAATGACACATGGCTCAAAAGTAAGAGCCCATCGAGACATTTAGGATAATTCCAGTTCACAATTTCCTATTAAAACACGTAACAGGTGTAGTAGTAGAAATACAAGACCTCCAGTACATTATTACTGCACCTGTGGCTCCCCCAGACACTATACAGTATGTCTTTCAGAGCTGTCAAGTAAAAATACCCATTCTATCGAGGGTTACAGTTTGTACAGTATAGAGTTATGGTTATTTTTCCAGAATGGTGATTACTTCAACTCTTTTACTGTAAAAAGATACAGTCTATGGCTTTAGCTCTACATCCCCACCTTAGAGATCTCACACTCTGAGCTTTGGTCTGTATAACCAGTCATGCTAATGATTTAAAGTATCCTAACTGTTCATTGAAAATGTCACCTTTAAAAGTTAATATTCTGTTCACTCATTCCCATATAATGTRGTTGATTCGTCCWATACTCGTATTTGTGGACAAAGTATAAACACTTCAAAACRCCACCTCAAACTTCTATCTCAAACAGACCGTTTAAAAAATGCTTGCTATTTCCTCATAGAGGATGATGTCATCCTCCTGAAGAGAATGAGCTGGCCAATCAGCGGTCTACTCCCATTAATATGTTTTATGACTGGTATAAGCCCACACAATTCCATATCAGAAAAGTAGTTTTTTAACATACTCAATTACAATTTGTTGAAGGAAAGCTATTTCACTCATATTGTAATTAATTATAGGTAATATTTCACAAAAATATGTAAACACTGGACAGTTATTTCAAATCATTCAGCCATTTCCATGTTGGTAAAACTCTAATAAATCACCTAATTTCAGTTTATGTGACAAAACAAGAAAGTATAGTGTAAAGAATCATTGTACCATCTAAACCGCTGTGAAATATATTTTCCATAACCAACATTTTCAGCTGTTTGAAGCTGARGTTTTAAACCAAAAGTAAAAGACGCAACAACGAAACTTTATAACAGGAAAGCATAGAAATAGTGCACATAGAACAGATCTACCTCTTTTAAACTTGCTTTCAATGGGAATTACATATCTATAACTCACATTTCTATGTGGTTTTTCTCAGGTCGCTCAAAAAGTGATATATTTCAGCTTTAAATGTGATGCTTTTACTATTCCAGGTATATAGTCTATGTGCCAATAGACCCACTACATTAACTTGAAGAGATGGCCCCTTTCACTATATAGTACCCTCACAGGAGGTTGGTGGCACCTTAATTGGGGAGGATGGTCTTGTGGTAATGACTTGAGCAGAATAAATGCAATGTTATCAAATACATCAAAAATCGGGTTTCCAGGTGTTTGATGCCATTCCATTCGCTCCGTTCCAGCCATTATTATGAGCCATTCTCCCCTCAGCAGCCTCCACTGAGTACCCTAGGGCAGGAGTTCCCAAACGTTTTCACTCAGTAACTTACAGGTAACTGGCTGCCAGTAAGTTACCGTAAAAACAACAGGAGTTTTTTTCCCAATGTAGGCTACACTGTACGGTAACTTACAGGCAAATAACTGTACTTGTGTAGCAGCTTGTGATCCACAATCATTTGATCGTGAGTTACCTCAAACTAATCTTAGCGGTCCATCGTAGTCCACGATGAAGATGTTCCTCTTTATGTGTTTGAGTCCGATGCGGGAACCGCACTCTGCTGATTCCGGCTGCGTGTTGGAAGCTCCTGGAATACCGCACTCACATACACACATACTTGAACAGACTCTTTGTCATATTAAGCTTTTTCTCCAGCAGGATTTGCAGAGAATAAGSCATCCATAATGTAAAAAGTGAGATGAAAGGCAATTGCTATTCATTTGGCTGTTTTTTTTTATCCCTATAAAGAGTATGCCAACTTCATAATATTATTGGTAAACATTTAAATTAGGATATTGTATTTTTAATTTTTTCAMAACTTAAATAAAAATACAATATCCTAATGTAAATGTTTATCATGAATTGGCATACTATGTATAGGGCTATCTCTATGTAAGAGCTTTTTCCAAGATCCCCCGCTGATCTAAAACGTTTTGTTTTATCTTATCTCAGAACTTCGAGTTGAGTGAAGTGAAACTTCCATGAGAGCGAGATACTGCTACTCAACAGCATTGGCTCATCACCAGTGCAGTATCCATTTTAGACCACAAGGCTGCACTGTCACAAAGTAATAGATTTCCCTGTAGTCTACTTTAACCCATAAATTAAACTTTAACCCACAACTTTAACCCATAAGAGTCCAAGCCCTGTCTAAATSGGGGGGGGGGGGGGGAKAAKAACAGATAGTCCCCCCAAAAATCTTAAGGAAGTTTGTTCTGAAGTGAGAGATATAAAAAAGATCAGGAAACATTTATTATTGTTTTGTACATTTATTTAACCCCTTATTTTTGGCATTAAACAGTCTCCATGTATACTGTACTTACATTGATTTCAACTGGTACCGGGGGACCTTCAGATGAGTCTTGTGAGGCCTGTGGGCYTCCTAGAGCAAAACAACAGACATGMACATGTTTGTGAGAGTCACATATTAGTGTGCAGCCCACACTGTTTGGACGCTACAGAAAGAAGTTGGCAGATCAGCTGTACCGAATTCAGACGAGTTCTAAGACGCTTGTGAGGGTCGTAGGGCAAAACGGAGAACACTATCATGTTTGTGGGAGTCTCATCTTTCCATAATAGTTTGTAGGTCAAACCGTTCGGACGCTACAGATGATTTTGTGAGACTGATTTTCGGGATGTCTCATGGCCTGACAAACACCGCTCTACCTCTGTAACCTTTCACCGCAGAAGAGGAAGAGCAATGTGAATTAAGACGCATCCAATGCAAAACAAACAGATGTCTCTAGTTTAAACTTATTGGAGAAGTATTGGAGAAGTACCTTACATCTTTAGCATTTTAATGTAGTAGAAGCATAGTCCTGAATCAGTAAGGATTTAAAAGATAAAGAATGTAATGTAAAAAAACTTGAGTCAAAAACAACATTGCATTAGGCATAGATACCACTGTATTAGGTTTTCTGTCGACTCATTACTTCAACTCTTTACTGTATTAAAGGCCCTGTCTGGCCCTTGATACCCTCTCTGTTCCTTCCTGTTCTCCTTGTATTATTCCCACCTTTCAAATGGTCAATAACGATATGTGTTAAAACTCTCTGTCTCTGTCTCTGTCTCTGTCTCTGTCTCTGTCTCTGTCTCTGTCTCTGTCTCTGTCTCTGTCTCTGTCTCTGTCTCTCTCTCTCTGTCTCTCTGTCTCTGTCTCTGTCTCTGTCTCTGTCTCTGTCTCTGTCTGTGTGTGTGAGTGTAGAGCTGCCTGGTCCTCCCACCAACATGGCCATCTCCAACATCGGCCCTCGATCCATCACCCTCCAGTTCAAACCTGGCTATGATGGAAAGACCTCCATCTCTCGCTGGCAGGTAGAGGCCCAGGTAAGGTCTTCTCCCCAGAGAAAGTCTCTGACCACTCCCCTGATCTGTGACCAACATCGACTATGGTTGAGTCCCAAATGGCTTCCTTTTCCCTATATACTGCACTACTTATAGTGTACTATTTGTTGTGTATAGGTCAGTGTGATAGGAGACAATGAGGACTGGGTGATTGTTCACCAGCTGCCCAACGAGCCTGATGCCCGATCCCTGGAGGTGCCAGGACTAAACCCGTACACATTTTACAGGTAGTGTAACTAACCCCTACACCTTCTACCATACTTAACCCATATACACCTTTATCCCTAACCTTTCTACAGGTAGCGTACCTAACCTCTAACCCCCTAACCTTTCTACATGTAGTGTACCTAACCTCTAACTCCTAACCCTTCTACAGGTAGTGTACCTAACCTCTAACATCTTATACAGACTCCTGGGACCCATTAACTCAAAACAATACAGCTTCATGATCTCTGTTAGTCTAGTCTAGTTTAGATGTAATGAATAGAGCCGTGAGCCCTCTGGGCCTATGGACCTCTCCTGTGATGACTTTGCTCTTGTTACTTCCCTCCCCCTCGGTAGGTTCCGTATACGTCAGGTGAACATTGTGGGGACTAGTCCTCCCAGTCAGCCCTCAAGGAAGATCCAGACCTTGCAGGCCCGTCCAGATATGTTCCCCGCTAACGTCACCCTGCGCACGGCCAGCGAGACCAGTCTGTGGATCCGATGGGTGGTACGTGACGTCTCAACAGACTGACATTATGATGTGATGCTCTGGTTTCATCATCAAGCGATGATGACTGGCTGTTTGATTTATACTGATTATTGTGGATTTCTCTCTCCTTTCTTTCTTTCATTTCTGTCTCTCCCTCACCCTCTCTCTCCCTCCCTCTCGCCCCCTCCCTCCCTCCCTCTCTTCCCCTCTCTCCCCCTCTCTCGCCCTCTCTCCCTCTCTCGCCCTCCCCACCTCTACCTCCACCTCTTACCCCCCCAGCCCCTACCAGAGTGGGAGTACAATGGGGACCCAGAGGTGGTGGGATACCGGCTCCAGTACTCCCGCACAGGCTCCCAGGGCAGGGCGCTGACCCATGTGATCGCTGACCGGCTGGAAAGGGAGTTCACCATCGAGGACCTGGAGGAGTGGACAGAGTACGATGTCAGGGTTCAGGCTCTCAACGGCATCGGGGCCGGTCCCTGGAGCCAGCCTGTCCGAGGAAGGACCAGGGAGTCTGGTGAGATCACACTGCCTTTGTCCCAAATGGCACCTAATTCTCTATATAGTATAGTGCACTACTTTTGACCAGGGTCCATAGGGAATAAGGTGAAATTTGGGATGCAGATACTGTTCACATCTCAACAATTGGTGGAGTCTCACACACAGCACTGATGTTCAGTCTTTAATTTGGGGGCCTTTGACCTACACACTTCATTAATTTAGGACTTAAAAGGCATGGCCTATGTCTACAGAACCAGCATTCTGATCTACAGAACCAGCATTCTGATCTACAGAACCAGATTTCTGATCTACAGTACCAGTATTCTGATCTACAGTACCAGCATTCTGATCTACAGTACCAGCATTCTGATCTACTGAACCAGTATTTTGATCTTCAGAACCAGTATTTTGATCTTCAGAACCAGTATTTTAATCTTCAGAACCAGTATTCTGATCTACAGAACCAGTATTCTGATCTTCAGAACCAGTATTCTGATCTATAATTCCAGGTTTCAGTCACACACAACACTGTGTGCAGGTTATTTTCACCCATATGTGGGTTTGGCCCAGACCTCCTGCATATTAGAACTTTAGCTATCCACGTGTATGGCATGGGGGCCAATGTAGTTTTACTCTTTCTGCTTCATGGAGACACATGAAACAGACATCAACCCGTCTGTCTGCCTTCTCTCGCTCTCTCTCTCTCTCTTCATTGGTGCAGTCACTGTGGTTACCAGACTTTAGGGAGTGGGGAGTAGAGGAGGAAATTGGGAACACATGGGCTACAATGTGGAATTCCTCTGTGTTTTTTCCTTTTTTCCACTCACTCCAGCAACATCTTCAGAATCAGAATCAAAAGCTTTAACATCACATATAAACTCAGCAAAAAAAGAAAAGTCCCTTTTTCAGGACCCTGTCTTTCAAAGATAATTCGTAAACATCCAAATAACTTCACAGATCTCATTGTAAAGGGTTTAAACACTGTTTCCCATGCTTGTTTAATGAATCATGAACAATTAAGTAGCATGCGTGGGAACGGTCGTTAAGACACTAACAGCTTACAGACGGTAGGCAATTAAGGTCACAGTTATGAAAACTTAGGACACTAAAGAGGCCTTTCTACTGACTGAAAAGCACCAAAAGAAAGATGCCCATGGCCCCTGCTCATCTGCCTCAACGTGCCTTAGGCATGCTGCAAGGACGCATGAGGAATGCAGATGTGGCCAGGGCAATAAATTGCAATGTCCATACTGTGAGATGCCTAAGACAGCGCTGCAGGGAGACAGGACGGACAGCTGATCGTCCTCGCAGTAGCAGACCACGTGTAACAACACCTGCACAGGATCGGTACATCCGAACATCACACCTGCGGGACAGGTACAGGATGGCAACAACAACTACCTGAGTTACACCAGGAACACACAGTCCCTCCATCAGTGCTCTGACTGTCTGCAATAGGCTGAGAGAATCTGGACTGAGGGCTTGTAGGCTTGTTTTAAGGCAGGTCCTCACCAGACATCACCGGCAACAACGTCGCCTATGGGCACAAACCCACTGTCGCCGGAAAAGACAGGACTGGCAAAAAGTGCTCTTCACTGACGAGTCGCGGTTTTGTCTCAACGGGGTGATAGTCGAATTCGCATTTATCGTCGAAGAAATMAGCATTACACCGAGGCCTGTACTCTGGGGCGGGATCGATTTGGAAGTGGAGGGTTCGTTATGGTCTGGGGTGGCGGTGTGTCACAGCATTATCGGACTGAGCTTGTTGTCATTGCAGGCAATCTCAACGCTGTGCGTTAAAGGGAAGACATCCTCCTCCCGCATGTGGTACCCTCCCTGCAGGCTCATCGTGACATGACCCTCCAGCATGACAATGCCACCAGCCATACTGCTCGTTCTGTGCGTGATTTCATGCAAGACAGGAATGTCAGTGTTCTGCCATGGCCAGCGAAGAGCCCGGATCTCAATCCCATTGAGCACGTCTGGAACCTGTTGGATCGGAGGGTAAGGGCTAGGGCCATTCCCCCCAGAAATGTTCGGGAACTTGCAGGCGCCTTGGTGGAAGAGTGGGGTAACATCTCACAGCAACAACTGGCAAATCTGGTGCAGTCCATGAGGAGGAGATGCACTGCAGTACTTAATGCAGCTGGTGGCCACACCAGATACTGACTGTCACTTTTGATTTTGACCTCCTCTTTGTTCAGGGACACATTATTCAATTTACAAGTGTTATACATACGATAAAAGATAAACTTCTTCTTAATCCAGCCGCTGTGTCCGATTTCAAAAAGGCTTTACGGCGAAAGCACACCATTTGATTATGTTAGGTCAGCGCCTAGCCACAGAAAACCATACAGCCATTTTCCAACCAAGGAGAGGTGTCCCAAAAGTCAGAAATAGCYTTAAAAATAATCACTTACCTTTGATGATCTTCATCTGATGGCACTCCCAGGTCTCCATGTTAGACAATAAATGTTTGTTTTGTTCGATAAAGTTAATCTTTATGTCCAAATACCTCCTTTTTGTTCACGCGTTTAGTCCAGTAATCCAAATACACAAAGTGCGAGCTCAAAGTCCATACGAAAAGTCAAAAAAGTTCCATTACAGTTCGTAGAAACATGTCAAACGATGTATATAATCAATCTTTAGGATGTTTTAATCATAAATCTTCAATAATATTCCAACCGGACAATTCCGTTGTCATTAGAAAGGAAAGGGAACGGAGCTCGCGCTCACGGCCGCGCTCGATAACTAAAGGCTTTCAGCTGAGCCACTTACTGTGAGTGGTCTTATTCTCTCCCCTTTCACAATAGAAGCCTGAAACAACTTTCTAGAGACTGTTGACATCTAGTGGAAGCCTTAGGAAGCGCAATCTGACCCCATAGACACAGGATATTGGATAGGCAAAAACTACAAACCTCAGATTTCCCACTTCCTGGTTGGATTTTTCTCAGGTTTTTGCCTGCCATATGAGTTCTGTTATACTCACAGACATTATTTCAACAGTTTTGGATATATTTGCATATTCTAGCTTCTGGGCCTGAGACACAGGCAGTTTACTCTGGGCACGCTTTTCAGTTCGGACATTTGGAACAGTTAGCTGGATAAAGTCCTGCGAACTAAGAGAGTACCCTCCACATTTCTGAACAATAAAAATGGCCAAATAAAATGGTAGTAAACCCAAAATGGCTATGTAAATAAAAGTATACCAGTGACTGAGCCTATGATTGACTAGAGAAGGCCATCCAACCCTGGGAAATAAAMTGCAGTGGTGCTTAAGGMTTTTGCAGTTTAAAATAAATATCAATGGTCTATCGTAAAGGGTGTCAATTGATCTCAAACACTGAGCGGAAGCATTCATATATAACATTTCACCATAGTCTAGTATAAGCATAAATGTAGGTGATACTTGCCTCCTGGCTTCAAAAGAAAAACAGGCCTTATTCCTAAAATAAATCCCGAATCAGTTTAAATTGTTTTGTACGTTGTTGAATATGCAATGTAAAATAGAGTCTGTCATCAATATATATTCCAAGATATTTATATGAGGTTACAGTCTCAATCTCATTGCCCTGACAAGTAGTAATAGGTGAAAGGTTCAGAGGTCTATTTCTTTCTTTAGAAAGCAACATTAGTTTAGTTTTGTCAGTAATGAGGATAAGCTTCAACTGACACAAGGTATGTTGAACAGTATAAAAAGCAGTTTGCATGTTCTGGGAAGCTTTTGTGAGAGACGAGGCACAACAATAAATAACAGTATCATCAGCTTAAAATAACTGGATTTCGGTCTGAAAAGTTTTTTTAATTTTTTATTCCCTCCAGTCCCCTCCTGTGGCCCCACCAACGTGTCAGCCTTTGCCACAACCTCCAGCAGTATCCTGGTGCGCTGGTTTGAAGTACCAGAACCAGACCGGAATGGACTGATCTTGGGATACAAGGTGTGTGAGGTGCTTAGTCATCACCCTCGCCTCCAAGAGGGATACAATACTGTACACAAAAATAATTCCATTACTCACTCTCCCACTCTCTCAATTCAATATCTTCCTTTTGCTCTTCTCTTCTTCCCTCTCTTCTCCACTCTTCTCATCTATCCTCTCTTTTCTTCTATTCTCTCCTCTTTCAGGTGTTGTATAGGGAGAAGGACTCTGACTCGTCCCTCCAGTTGTGGACAGTGGAGGGGAACGCCAGCCACAGTGTCCAGCTGACTGGTCTGGGGAAATACGTCCTCTATGAGATCCAGGTCCTGGCCTTCACCCGCATCGGAGACGGCATGCCCAGCTCACCACTCATACTGGAGAGGACTCTGGACGACGGTATGCACCGGGCAGCCTAATATATGCCTGTCTAAATGTATACTACCTGTAGGGCCCCTAGACATCAAGTAGTGGTGGATACAGGATATTTTCAAGCTTTCAAATAGCTTATCCAGAATTTGATATTATAGTATACCAATGCCCGTCACCATTCAGTCAACCAATGCATCTGAAGTGAAGAAAGAGGTGTAAAATAGTCTAACCCCTCTGCCACTCTCGTCTCAAGTGCCCGGCCCTCCAGTGGGCATCCTGTTCCCTGAGGTGCGGACCACCTCGATGCGTCTCATCTGGCAGTCCCCGTCCCAGCCTAATGGTATCATCCTGGGTATGTGGTTTGACCTTTGACCCTGACCAGACCTTGACCTTTCACCTTTAACCTGTTCAGACTCCACAAGAATGACCCTCTCATACAGCAAACAAAAACAACATCACCTTGACTATGATGATTTAGTTATAACCAACTTTTGACCTAGCATCGTAGAACCTGATACTTGTGTTCACCATTATGTTTCAGGCAGGTTCAAAGGGCTTAAAGTGGAACTMCCAGAATTGTTGCAATAAGCGCATTGGTCATATTGAAAAGACACAAACATTGCAGCCACGACTCAAACTGCCCGTTGTTTTATTTGAAAAAATATGGTCCTTTATAATGTCCACCCCTCCTGTGGCCCCACGAACGTGTGGGGCAGTAGGATGCTAAATATAGCATTTTAACATATTACAACAAAAGAGATAAATAATATTTGTCAAGCCTTTGCTGCTATGCTAGCTTGCAGATGTGCATAATATGCTGTGACCCTAACTCCAAATAACAAAAAAGTAGCTATAGATTGTTAGGACATTTAAATGTCAAACATGTTTTTCATTTTTTTGCACTGCATGGATCACCAGTGCGGTTGAATGCAGCATCGCTGTATGGCGCACTCAAAACGTATTGCAACGTCAGTTGAGTAGCCCAACCTAGTCTACTGCTCAAATGTTGCTGTAATAGGCCTACATGTTTCTCTTTTGTATGGTGTTTTGTTGCAGGTTTAGTTTTTTGGTTATTTATTGTCAAGTTTTATAAACCGAAGCCAGACTGCAACATTTTAGTAGCCCAGCTAGGATTGGCATGTGTCTGTACACTTAACCCTCCGCTACGCATTGTAAATGGGACACACGAAAGCAGCGCAATTGAAGTTGAATTCACCTATGCGTGCGCATCAGGCTGTAATTTTATAAAGTTAATGGCTCGACTGTTTACTAATTTATACACGCCTGTGTGTCCTATTCAGCCCTCGGGCTTTGTTTGACAAGTGCGCTAGCCTATTAGCCACGTTATGACTGACTTGTGATCATTGCCCTTGCTAGTTTGATTGTATTGATATTCCCAGCCTTCCCAGTCGTCTTCCCGGTCGTCTGTTTTTGTTCAAAATATATTGAAACTGAAAGAGTGCATCCAGAATGGGTGGCGGCAGCAAACAATGTACCAGGCCAGCTGTACATTGTTTGTACATTGACAACCCGACAGCAATATTTTTTGGGACTACCAAGAAATGTATTGGGGAATTATATTAATCATGCATTGAACTGCATCCATCTATTTAGCCAACAATGCCTTACTGTACATCATGGAATGCTGAGTCAAATGAAGATGTTTTTGAAGCATAAACGGGGTATTTGATATTTTTGAATGATATGATTGTCTGTTTGTCTGCAAAGTAGTTAAAACACTGTCAGTTCCACTTTAAAATGTGGGTGTCCATATCTTCTGAAGGAAATGTTGACAGACATTAAGGTTAATCCTCATATCTTCTGAAGGAAATGTTGACAGACATTAAGGTTAATCCTCATATCTTCTGAAGGAAATGTTGACAGACATTAAGGATAATCATCATATCTTCTGAAGGAAATGTTGACAGACATTAAGGATAATCATCATATCTTCTGAAGGAAATGTTGACAGACATTAAGGATAATCATCATATCTTCTGAAGGAAATGTTGACAGACATTAAGGATAATCATCATATCTTCTGAAGGAAATGTTGACAGACATTAAGGATAATCCTCATATCTTCTGAAGGAAATGTTGACAGACATTAAGGATAATCATCATATCTTCAGAAGGAAATGTTGACAGGCATTAAGTTTAATCATCAAGTTAATAGTGTCTGACTATGCTTTCATGTTGTGTTTTCTCTTTTCTCTTCTCAGCCTATCAGATCACGTATCGTCTGAACTCGACCAATAGCAACACGGCCACAGTGGACGTGTTAAAACCGAGTGCTCGCCAGTACACGGTGACTGGCCTGAAACAAGAGTCAGTATACGTGTTCCGCATCACAGCCCAGACACGCAAGGGCTGGGGGGAGGCCGCAGAGGCACTGGTGGTCACCACAGAGAAGAGAGGTAAATGTGAATTGAAAGATATGTCAGATGATGTGTTATATAACATTAGTGTATGAGTTATTGTACTTATTGAATATACCAAAAAGTGAGGTTACTATGGAAACATATGGAAAAGTTATAGTATGAGTTATTGTAGCTTATAGGACATTCCAGAAATGATTGTGTATTTTGTGTACTACAAGTTGTATGTTACATTACCATATGAGTTATTGTACTTTAGAGCATACCACAGAATATTGTCTACATGTGTTAGAGAGCAGACAGGTTTATTTTCTCAGGGTTGACACAAAATGTTTGAGTGGCTGMGCTAAGTCAGGCAGTTACCGTAAACAACAGAGAATTCCATCCAGTTTAGAAGAAACACTCATCTCATCTGATAGTGGTTTACAGATTCAGCACATTGGTTTCTAATGAGTCATATTCTGCCCGGTTACATCTGCAGTAATAAGATATTTGTTTAGTGTTTTTACACAAGCACTTGAAGTTAGTGAGTACTGTAGGCTAATGATTGAGCCGTTTGTGTATGGTCATTTGTTTAACCTGATAAGAACTTGTACACAGTTCAAACTTTCTTCCTGTTATCATAGAACTGTTGTTGTTAACCTTGTTAGCCTCTTTAACACCCTCTGTTTTCCCCTCTCTCTTCCTCTCTGTCTCCCCTCTTTCCTCCCCCAGCTCGCCCTCAGCCCACCGGTCGTCCCATGGTGCCCCAAGAGAATGTTCAGGCCCGCAGCGTGTTGTTGTCATGGGAACCAGGCAGTGACGGCCTCTCTATGGTCCGCTACTACACCGTGCAGCTGAGAGAACTGCCTGAAAGCAACTGGACCGTCCACTCTGCCTCGGTCAACCACGAGTCCAGCTTCTACATAGTTGGCAGGTACAGTATGCACCCTACCTAGCACAATGCCTAGCACCCTACCCAGTGCACTAACAGGGGTATATAGTGGGAGGTTTCCTATCACAGTATAGACCCTTGAGCAGAGCTATTTGAGATATTTGCTTGGAAAAGCTGCACTTAGCCCTAAATGGAACTTGAAAGATTGAACAAAAATGTTGTAACGACTGAGAATGATGTTGTCATGTGTTACATCTCTGTTGCTAGGCTGAAGCCCTTCATGTCCTACCAGTTTAGAGTGAAAGCCACCAACGACATAGGAGACAGTGAATACAGCGAGGAGAGTGAAGTTATCACCACACTACAGGACGGTAAGAGACTTGAACTCTTTTCACGTTGTGTTATCTTACTGCATTGAAAATAAAGATCCTTGTGGACATCATATTATCCTCACATGATTTGGTCTTCATTGTCCTTGGATTTGCCACATTGACACATTTGTAAGCAGGGGTTCTTTAAAGTGTGTTTTACATCAGTGTTGGGTTAGAATCCTTCCCTGAGTAGAATGTCAGGATGAGTTAATGTATAGCTGTGGTGAGGACATTATTGGCAGCAGCAGAATAGGTGATGTCATCTTCACCATCTGTGGTTGCTGTGTGATGGGGGGGGGCACTTAAAACCAAACAGTGTCAACCGAGCAGAACTAACTTTAATTCAAGAAATGTTCTTCCTTCAAATCATTCTCATGCCCAAATTTGACTTGTTTACCAATGGGTGATATGTTCTCTTTAGTTGTGTGTATGTATGCTGTGAATACCACTGCGTTAGTTATTTGCGCCTGATGGTAGACTCAACTAATTGTCCTTGCTTTCAACCTTTGTTCTTTTCTCTCCTTCTGTTGCAGCCCCTGACGAAGCCCCCACAATCCTCTCTGTCACACCACACACAACTACATCCGTGCTGATTCGCTGGCAGGTAAGAAGAGACTGGTGGTGATTGGTTCTGATGTCTGTCTTCCTATCCGCAGTAAAACCCAGTCATCTGTCAGTCAGTGGATGGTAATGAGAGGGTAGCACGGTGAATAGGGTGTACTTAGACTGAGTGGAACACACACCTCCTCTCTCTAACACTAACACCTGAATTAGCAGGTCATTAACTGGAGATGGAGAGTTCCCAGGTTACTACCTGTAGGAGTTTTACACCGAGACATCCAAACTCTTCTCTCTTTCCCCTGTTCTCTCTCTCACTCCTCTATTTTCCATTTGTTCTGGCCCTGTTATCTAATGTTTTACAACAGGAGAATTTCTGTCTGTGTGTGTCAGCCATGGATGAGCTCCAGTTGTCTGGGGATTTCTGTCTGTGTGAGTCAGCCATGGATGAGCTCCAGTTGTCTGGGGATTTCTGTCTGTGTGAGTCAGCCATGGATGAGCTCGTTGTCTGGGGATTTCTGTCTGTGTGAGTCAGCCATGGATGAGCTCGTTGTCTGGGGATTTCTGTCTGTGTGAGTCAGCCATGGATGAGCTCCGGTTGTCTGGGGATTTATGTCTGTGTGAGTCAGCCATGGATGAGCTCCGGTTGTCTGGGGATTTTTGAATCTTTATCTTAGTCCTGTTGTACACTGGCCATGCTTTGCCGGAAAGGGCTTGCCATAAATCGGATGATCGTAAAGCGAGTTATAAATTAAATATATTATTATTTTTAATCAAATATCTAGTTAGCTTGCTTGGCTTTGTAAATATGACTGTCCGTGAAAGAGACTATGTTGAACATGACCTAATGGTAGTCTCACGTTATGTGTTGTCATCACAGCATCCGTCTGAGGAGAAGATTAACGGTATCCTCCTTGGTTTCCGGATACGGTACCGGGAGCTCATGTACGACCGCCTCCGCAGCTTCTCCGTACGCACCGCCAACAGCCCCTCCAATACTTGGACCGAGCTCAACTGTGAGTAGTGTCATAACCTCCCCACAACGCTCCTACAACCTCACATCAACCACCATCTCTCAACAAGGCCACACAGAACTCCATCAGAACGTGTACCAAACATTCTCCTATATTGTCTTCCTGTAACACTGGCTGTGCCTGACACCTGACACTACACCTCTTAGAATCAGTCCCTTCTAATAGTCTTCTACTATCTGCTCGGTCTGTGTGATGTTTCATTTCTCTTTGATGAAGTTAGTGTGGGTTTCTATGATTGTGTGGGTTTTTCACTGGTTCTTGCAGAACAGTCACATCAAATTGTATTTGTCACATGTACCAAATACAACAGGTGTAGACTTTACAGTGAAATACTTACTTACAAGCCCTTAAGCAGAGTTTTTTTTAAGTAAGTAAGAAAATATTAGCTACATTTTGTTATGTATACAGTGCCTTTGGAAAGTATTCAGACACCTTGACTTTTTCCACATTTTGTTACGTTACAGCCTTATAAAATTTATWAAATTCATTTTTTTCCTCATCAGTCGACACACAATACCCTATACTGACAAAAGTAAAACAGTTTTTTTTTTATGTTTGCAATGTATTAAAAATCAAAAACAGTTTTCAGACCTTTTGCTATGAGACTGGAAATTAAGCTCAGGATGCTCAGGTGCATCCTGTTTCCATTGGTCATTGTTGAGATGTTTCTACAATTTTATTGGAGTCCACCCATAGTAAATTCAATTGATTGGACATGATTTGGAAAGGCACACGCCGGTCTATATAAGGTCCCACAGTTGACAATGCATATCAGAGCAAAAACCAAGCTATGAGGTCAAAGGAATTCTCCGTAGAGCTCCGAGACAGTATTATGTCGAGGCACGGATCTGGGGAAGGGTACCAAAACATTTATGCAGCAAGGTCTCCAAGAACACAGTGGCCTCCATTATTCTTAAATGAAAGATATTTGGAACCACCAAGACTCTTCCTAGAGCTGGCTGCCTGGCCAAACTGAGAAATCGGGGGAGAAGGGCCTTGGTCAGGGACGTGAACAAGAACGCGATTGTCACTCTGGCAGAGCTCCAGAGTTCCTTTGTGGAGATGGGAGAACCTTCCAGAATGACAACCATCTCTGCAGCACTCCAACAATCAGGTGTTTATGGTAGAGTGGCCAGACGGAAGCCACTCCTCAGTAAAAGGCACATGGGGGGAAAGAGGGATACCTAGTCAGTTGTACAACTGAAATGTGTCTTCCGCATTTAACCCAACCCCTCTGAATCAGAGAGGTGCGGGGGGCTGCCTTAATCGACATCCACGTCTTCGGCGCCTGGGGAACAGTGCTCAGGGGCAGAACGACAGATTTTTACCTTGTCAGCTCGGGGATTGGATTCAGCGACCTTTTTGGTTACTGACCCAACTCTCTAATCACATGACAGCCGCTTGGAGTTTGCCAAAAGGAACCTAAAGATTCTCAGACCAAGAGAAACAAGATCTGGTCTGATGAAACCAAGATTGAACTYTTTGGCCTGAATGCCAAATGTCACGTCTGGAGGAAACCTGGCACCATCCCTACGGTGAAGCATGGGAGTGGCAACATCATGCTGTGTTTCTGTTTTTCAACGGCAGGGAKTGGGAGACTACTCAGGATAGAGCAAAAGATGAACGGAGCAAAGTACAGAGAGATCCTTGATTAAAACTTGCTCCAGATCGCTCAGGACCTCAGTGTGGGGCGAAGGTTCACCATCCAGAAGGACAATGACCCTAAGCACTGTCATGACGTGGCCCTTTCTGGGTATAGATCGTGGCATCCCCCTCTCTCTCTCCTACACCCAGGTTCTGTTATCTCAGGTTGTAAAATCCTGGAGGAGACTCTCTCCCCCAGGCCATGCAGAAAGAGAGACACATAGGTAGACAAAGGATTTCACGTGGCAAACTCCTAAATCCCCAAAATGGGAATTTGATACAATATGTCCACTTGTGAGGAGGTTGGAATGGTCCATGGACACGTAAGGGGCGGGTATGATGAGTGTGTTTCATTTGGTGACCTCAGAGAGGACAGGAAACACACATAACTATATTTACATTTACATTTAAGTCATTTAGCAGACGCTCTTATCCAGGAGCAACTACAAATTGGTGCATTCACCTTATGACATCCAGTGGAACAGCACTTTACAATAGTGCATTAAATCTTTTAAGGGGGGGGGGGGGGGTGAGAAGGATTACTTTATCCTATCCTAGGTATTCCTTAAAGAGTGGGGTTTCAGGTGTCTCCGGAGGTGGTGATTGACTCCGCTTTCCTGGCGTCGTGAGGGAGTTTGTTCCACCATTGGGGGCCAGAGCAGCGAACAGTTTTGACTGGGCTGAGCGGGAACTGTACTTCCTCAGTGGTAGGGAGGCGAGCAGGCCAGAGTGGATGAACGCAGTGCCCTTGTTTGGGTGTAGGGCCTGATCAGAGCCTGGAGGTACTGAGGTGCCGTTCCCCTCACAGCTCCGTAGGCAAGCACCATGGTCTTGTAGCGGATGCGAGCTTCAACTGGAAGCCAGTGGAGAGAGCGGAGGAGCGGGGGAGTGCAGTGAGAGAACTTGGAAGGTTGAACACCAGACGGGCTGCGGCGTTCTGGATGAGTTGTAGGGGTTTAATGGCACAGGCAGGGAGCCCAGCCAACAGCGAGTTGCAGTAATCCAGACGGGAGATGACAAGTGCCTGGATTAGGACCTGCGCCGCTTCCTGTGTGAGGCAGGGTCGTACTCTGCGGATGTTGTAGAGCATGAACCTACAGGAACGGGCCACCGCCTTGATGTTAGTTGAGAACGACAGGTGTTGTCCAGGATCACGCCAAGGTCTTAGCGCTCTGGAGGAGGACACAATGGAGTTGTCAACCGTGATGGCGAGATCATGGAACGGGCAGTCCTTCCCCGGGAGGAAGAGCAGCTCCGTCTTGCCGAGGTTCAGCTTGAGGTGGTGATCCGTCATCCACACTGATATGTCGCCAGACATGCAGAGATGCGATTCGCCACCTGGTCATCAGAAGGGGGAAGGAGAAGATTAGTTGTGTGCGTCTGCATAGCAATATAGGAGAGACCATGTGAGGTTATGACAGAGCCAAGTGACTTGGTGATAGCGAGAATAGGAGAGGGCCAAGAACAGAGCCCTGGGGACACCAGTGGTGGAGAGCACGTGGTGAGGAGACAGATTCTCCGCACGCCACCTGTAGGAGCGACCTGTCAGGTAGGACGCAATCAAGCGTGGGCCGCGCCGGAGATGCCCAACTCGGAGAGGGTGGAGAGGAGGATCTGATGGTTCACAGTATCGAAGGCAGCCGATAGGTGCTAGAAGGATGAGAGCAGAGGAGAGAGAGTTAGCTTTAGCAGTGCGGAGCGCCTCCGTGATACAGAGAAGAGCAGTCTCAGTTGAATGACTAGTCTTGAAACTGACTGATTTGGATCAAGAAGGTCATTCTGAGAGAGATAGCGGGAGAGCTGGCCAAGGACGGCACGTTCCAGAGTTTTGGAGAGAAAAGAAAGAAGGGATACTGGTCTGTAGTTGTTGACATCGGAGGATCGAGTGTAGGTTTTTTCAAGAAGGGGTGCAACTCTCGCTCTCTTGAAGACGGAAGGGACGTAGCCAGCGGTCAGGGATGAGTTGATGAGCGAGGTGAGGTAAGGGAGAAGGTCTCCGGAAATGGTCTGGAGAAGAAGAGAGGGGATAGGGTCAAGCGGGCAGGTTGTTGGGCGGCGGCGTCACAAGACGCGAGATTTCATCTGGAGAGAGAGGGGAGAAAAGAGGTCAGAGCACAGGGTAGCATGTGAGCAGAACCAGCGGTGTCGTTTGACTTAGCAAACGAGGATCGGATGTCGTCGACCTTCTTTCAAAATGGTTGACGAAGTCATCTGCAGAGAGGGAGGAGGGGGGGGAGGGGAGGAGGATTCAGGAGGAGGAAGAAGGTGGCAAAGAGCTTCCTAGGGTTAGGGCAAGATGTTTGGATTTTAGAGTAGTAGAAAGTGGCTTTAGCAGCAGAGACAGAAAGAGGAAAATGTAGAGAGGAGGGAGTGAAAGGATGCCAGGTCCGCAGGGAGGCGAGTTTTCCTCCATTTCCGCTCGGCTGCCCTGAGCCCTTTCTGTTATATTCTCTAATATGTACATTCTTCAATTATGGGGTTTGCATCTAATTCTTGTATAAAAAATGAGTAAAGAATGAACATTTTATGAGATTATGGTAATCTGATGTTAAACCTTTAATGTGAGAGAATTGTATTCCCTTTAAAGTTTAACTAAGTCATTGGCCCGCCCCCGTGAGCACAGACATGATCTGACGTCATAGAACCTCCTTTTCTATTGTTACGAATAAAACCCCCTCCTGAGGAAATCCTCTTCAGGCCACAAAAACCTCAGAATAAGCTAAGGTTGTAATGGTTGTTGAATTCCTAACCATACCACGTGGAATATTGGCTACACGGCAGGAAATGGTTAAACTCTGAGACTATCGATCCCTACACAATAAGAGCAAATCTTAGATACTAATTACTAGTCTTCAGCTAGAAATTATGTAAACCTGGGATTGTGAATGCCGACAACCGCCAAAACATCTGTCAATGAGAACATTTCTGAATGGTACTCTGAAGTATCCATTCTAACTACGAAAGACTTCAGGGAAGCAGAGAGAGAGAGATGCTCCGAATGAGTGAGCATTCATGTGCAAAGGATTAGCATTTCAATTAGTATAATTATCAACTGTGTAATGATTCCTTTTTCCTTCCCGCCTGTTCTCAGTACACACCCACTTCCCTTTGTCCACCAAGCCGTCATATCAGCTTAGCCCACTAGGGAACCTCCCCTATAATTTCCTTGAAACCTTTTCTACTGTTTGATTGTTTATGCATTTTTGTGATTATTTAGTTAGTAAATAAATGATTAAGACAATTGGTGTATGGATGATTCATAGTAAAGGCTGGGTTCGAGCAGATAACCAACAATTTACGACGTTCAGAATGAGACTAATGTGAGGTAAAGAATAATTCAATAATTAGAAGACTAATTGATCAGATATTAAAATATCTGAAGAGTTATATTAGGAAAATTATKACTTTGTAATCTGAATATTTTGCTTGGTGCCCCGAATTCCTAGTTAATTACATTTACATGATTAGTTTAATCAGCACACAGCCAAAACAATGCAGGAATGGCTTCGGGACAAGTCTCTGAATGTCCTTGAGTGGCCACGCCAGAGCCCAGAGTTGAACCTGATGGAACATCTCTGGAGAGGCAAATCAAATTTTCTTGGTTACATACACGTGTTTAGTAGATGTTATTGGAGGTAGTGAAATGCTTGTGTTTCTCGCTCCAACAGTGCAGTTATATCTAACAAGTAATATGTAACAATTTTACATCAATACATACAATACACACATATCTATGTAAAGGAATGGAATTAAGAATWTCTAAATATATGGACGAGCAATGTCAGAGCGGCATAAACTAATATACAGTAGAATAGGATATAATACAGTATATACATATGAGATGAGTAATGTAAATATGTAAACATTATTGAAGTGACTAGTGTTCCATTATTAAAGTGGCCAGTGATTTCAAGTCTATGTACATTACCGGTCAAAAGTTTTAGGACAAAGGTTTTTCTTTATTTGTACTATTTTCTACATTGCAGAATAATAGTGAACACAAAACTATGAAATAACACATATGGAATCATTTAGCAACAAAAAAGTGTTAAACAAATCAAAATATATTTGAGATTCAAATAGCCACCCTTTGCCTTGAAAACAGCTTTGCACACGCTTGGAATTCTCTCAACCAGCTTCACCTGGAATGCTTTGCCAACCATTTTGAAGGAGTTATGCTCCTTCAAAATAGGACATATGCTGAGCACTTGTTGGCTGCTTTTCCTTCACTCTGCGGTCCAACTCAACCCAAATCTTCTCAATTTGGTTGAGATTGGGTGATTGTGGAGGCCAGGACATCTGATGCAGCACTCCATCACTCTCCTTCTTGGTCAAATAGCCCTTACACAGCCTGTAGGTGTGTTGGGTCATTGTCCTGTTGAAAAAATTAAAAATCATAGTCCGAATAAGCCCAAACCAGATGGGATGGCGTATCGCTGCAGAATGCTGTAGTAGCCATGCTGGTTAAGTGTGCCTTGAATTCTAAATAAATCACAAACAGTGTCACCAGCAAAGCACCCCAACACCATAACATCTCCTCCTCTGTGCTTTACGGTCTTAAATACACGTGGAGGTCATCTGTTCACAGACACCGCGTGTCACAAAGACACGGCGGTTGGAACTAAAAATCTCCAATTTGGACTCCAGACCATTGCTCATGTTTTTTCTTCTTATTGGTGTCCTTTAGTAGTGCTAGTGCAGCAATTTGTGCATTAAGGCCTGATTCACACAGTCTCCTCTGAACAGTTGATGTTGAGATGTGTCTGTTACTTGAACTCTGTGAAGCATTTATTTGGGGTACAATTTCTGAGGCTGGTATCTCTAATGAACTTCTTGTCAATAGGGGGGCGCTATTTTCACTTTGGAAAAAATGTGCCCAATTTAAACGGCCTCGTACTCTATTCTAGATCATACAATATGCATATTATTATTACTATTGGATATAAAACACTCTCAAGTTTCTAAAACTGTTTGAATTATATCTGTGAGTAAAACAGAACTCATTTTGCAGCAAACTCCAGACAGGAAGTGAAAAATCTGAAAACGAGGCTCTATTTCAGGGCCTGCCTATTCAATTGCCTAATATTTATCGATATGCATGCACTTCATACGCCTTCCACTAGATGTCAACAGGCAGTGGAAGTGGAATGTGGTGTCTAGCTTGATCTGAGGTCGAACAAGAGCTTTTGGAGTGGCAGGTCAGGAATTTCCTTTCTCTACCTAGGCGCGGCAGCACCTCCATATTGTCTTCTGATAGCGTTCGGTATACACGGCTAATATCTCCGGCTCTGATTTTATTTGATACATGTGATAATAACATCGTAAGTAGGTTTTTTCAACGAGTTTTATCAGATTATTCAACGTTTATTGGGACTTTCGGGTTTTCCGTTCTTTGCGTCGAGAGAAATTGGGAACGTCATCAACATTGGCTAGCATGTGTGCGAATTCGACAGGAGAAAAGACATTCTAAAACCAAACAACTATTTATTCTGGACTAGGACTCCTTGTAAGATTCTGATGGAAGCTCACCAAAAGTAAGAACAATTATGATGTTATTTCGTATTTCTGTGGAAAATGTTATTTCTATTCTCCGCCGTTTGGCGGGCGCTGTCTCGCAATAACGCAAGCTGTTTGTTATGGTAAAGTTATTTAAAAAATCTAACACGGCGGTTGCATTAAGAACCAGTGTATCTTTCATTTGCCATACAACAAGTATTTTTATGTAAAGTTTATGATGAGTTCTTTGGTCAGATTAGGTGAGTGTCCAAAATAGCTCCGGACATTCTGGTGAATCGATGCTACATATTCACAATGTTATAACCACGGTTTGCAGCTCTAAATATGCACATTTTCGAACAAACATAAGTGTATTGTATAACCTGATGTTATAAGACTGTCATCTGATGAAGTTGGTCAAGGTTAGTGATTCATTTTATATCTTTTGCTGGCTATCTATGCGGTGAATAAATGCGGTTGTGTGTTTGGCTATTGTGTAAGCTATAATAAAGCTATATTGTGTTTTCGCTGTAAAAACTTAAAAAATCGAAATATTGGCTGGATTCACAAGATGTTTATCTTTCATTTGCTGTACACCATGTATTTTCATAAATGTTTTATGATGAGTATTTAGGTATTTCACGTGCTCTCTGTAATTTTCTGGCTGCTTTGGTGATATTTTTGATGGTAGCTGCAATGTAAAACTATGATTTATACCTCAAATATGCACATTTTCGAACAAAACATACATTTATTGTATAACATGTTATAAGACTGTCATCTGATGAATTTGTTTCTTGGTTAGTGACTAATTATATCTCTATGTGGTCGGTTTTGTGATGGCTACCTATGCGGTAGAAACATGGTGAAAATATGCGGTTGAGTCTTTGGCTATTGTGGTTAGCTAATAGAAATACATATTGTGTTTTCGCTGTTAAAACATTTTAAAAATCGGAAACGATGGCTGGATTCACAAGATGTTTATCTTTCATTTGCTGTATTGGACTTGTGATTTCATGATATTTATATGCTATTATTTACTTGTGGCGCTATGCTAGGCTATGCTAGTCAGCTTTTACTGATGAGGATGCTCCCGGATCCGGGATGGGTGTTAACCTT
The DNA here is from genome assembly GCF_002910315.2 of Salvelinus sp. IW2-2015. NCBI lineage: Eukaryota > Metazoa > Chordata > Actinopteri > Salmoniformes > Salmonidae > Salvelinus > Salvelinus sp. IW2-2015. Next base: position 188,559 of record NW_019942652.1, on the reverse strand, counting down.
TCACGAGCCTCTACCCGGGTCCGGGATCACCCCCACCCCCCCCACACACTGATTAGCATAGCTAGCATAGCTTCACAAGTAGATAGTAGCATCTAAATATCATTAAATCACAAGTCCAAGACACCAGATGAAAGATACAGATCTTGTGAATAAACCATTCATTTCTGTTTTTTTAAATGTTTTACAGGGAAGACACAATATGTAAATCTATTAGCTAACCACGTTAGCAAAATACACCACTTTTTTAACTACACCATTTTTTTCCTGCATCAGTAGCTATCACTAATTCGGCCAAATAAAGATATAAATAGCCACTAACCAAGTAAAACCTCATAAGATGACAGTCTGATACATATTTATGGTATAAGATAGGTTTTGTTAGAAAAATTTGCATATTTTCAGGTAGAAAATCACAGTTTACAATTGCACCGACCATCACAACTCGACTAGAATTACTACAGAGAGCAACGTGTATGACCAATTTACTCATCATAAAACATTTCATAAAAATAGACAAAGCATAGCAATGGAATACACAGATCTTGTGATTTCAGACAATATTTCAGATTTTCTAAGCGTTTTACAGCGAAAACACAATAAATCGATAAGTTAGCATACCACATGTGCAAACGTTACCAGAGCATCGATTCAAGCCAAAGAGAGCTATAACGTAATCATCGCCAAAATATATTAATTTTTCACTAACCTTCTCAGAATTCTTCCGATGACACTCCTGTAACATCATTTTACAACATATATAGAGTTTGTTTCGAAATGATAATTTAGCCATACAAAACCGTGGTTATACAATGAAAAATAGTAGATCAAGCCTCAAAATGTCGGACGTCATCTTTCAGAGTGATCTAGTTTAATCGAAAGCTAATCATATACTTGACTAAAAAATACAGGGTGACAGGAATCGAAAGACAAATTAGTTCTTAATGCAACCGCTGATTCACATTTCTAAAATTATCCTTACTGTGCAATACAGGGTTCGCCAAGTGAAGCGTAAACAAACAAAATGGCGGAAAATGCGTTTAAAATATTTCGACAGAAACAAACGATTTATCATATTAAATATTTCTTACTATGAGGTATTTCCATCAGATTCTTGGGCAATGTATCCTTTCTTGGGTCTAATCTTCTTTTGGTCGATAGATGTCCTCTGTCCTTCGAAATGTCCACTAACATCGACCGAGACCCCGAAACGTGCCCAAAGCTTTAAAGTGCACGACAAAGAAATTCCTCAAATCGCACTAAACGGATATAAATTGCTATAAAACGGTTCAAATTAACTACATTATGATGTTTTTAACAACTATAACGAGTAAAAACATGACCGGAGAAATATTGCTTGCTAAACAACCATTTGGAAGGAGGCAAATCCGATGTCCATCTTGCGTGAGACGCACGAAGGGAAAGAACGGTACTTCACGTTTTGTTGTTTTATAGTGGCTCTGATTGCGCAATCGACTCCATTCAAAACGTCATGACGTACTGACACCCAGAGGAAGACGTAGCAGTGTCGGTTTCTCCATAGCATTTACAGGCACCTTAAAACCGACCCCAGATCAGGGGTCAAAATTTCTGAAATCTGACTCCCTGTCAGGAAAAGTGCTGTAGAAGTAGTTCTGTACCACTCAGAGACAAAATTCCAACGGCTATAGAAACTAGAAAGTGTTTTCTATCCAATAATAACAATAATATGCATATTGTACGATCAGGAATTGAGCACGAGGCAGTTTAATTTGGAGACCAAAAAATGCTAATGCGGAACAGCACCCCCTATAGTTGCAAGAAGTAAAGGTTAATATTATTCCAACAAGGAACACAGACTGAGACCAAGGTCTCTTTTACAGCTGGGCCCTGCATATACATGTTTACACATACAGTACAATGATTAAGAAACTACACAAGACGAACAAAACGATCACAGATAACACAAAAAAATACAGCAACATAGGTTATTCCCCTAACAGCACAATAACTTGCATTACCCGAAACAGTTACAAGCAATACAAAAAGAAATCCTCCAATAAATATTTAAAATGGGCAACAGGGGGACAAGAGTCTCAAGTTTAAATTTAGTCTGCAGGCTATTCCATAAGCAAGGAGCATAACAGGAAAAGGCAGCCATACCCAACTCTGTGGAAATCGCATGGGCCTCAAGTGTAATCCATGTTGAGACCTGGTTTTAGGAATTCTAATTCTAATGTTGATGAGTGATGATAAATAAGAAGGTAGCTTATTCAGAAGTGCTTTATAGACAAACACGAGAGCATGTTGTTCTCATCTCACGGACAGTGAAGTCCCCAACCCACATTTTGATATAAAACACAGTGGTGAGTTATGTAGCTAGTGCACCTAAGTGCGCAATGATAAGTAGCATCCAGCGATTTAAGTGTTGATGCCGTAGCATGCATGTAAATAATATCCCCATAATCTAACAGACATAAAAGTAGCTTGCACAATTTGTCTTCTATTTGTAGAGGAAAAACAAGTCCTGTTTCTATAGAGGAAGCCTAGCTTTGATTTTTTGTCGTTTACAAAGTTTGTCAATATGCATTTTAAAAGACAGTTTATCTTCCAACCATATCCCTAAGTATTTATATGCAGAGACCTGATTAATTCGAGAACCATCTTAGCTCGTAAGTGCAAGTGTATTTTCAACCAACTTTTTGAACCTATTAAAAATCATAAAATGGGTTTTCTTTGCATTTAAAACAAGTTTCAGCTGTATAAAAGACTCTTGTAAAACTTAAAAGCTGTCTCCAATAGTGATAATGCTTGGTCAATTATCCTCTGCAACGGAGGTAACTCCGTAACTCAGGAGGGGGCTGAGCACGCACCCTTTTGGGCCCCAGTGTTGAGGATCAGCGAAGTGGAGGTGTTGTTTCCTACCTTCACCCCCTGGYGAGATGGCCCGTCAGGAAGTTCAAGACCCAGTTGCACAGGGCGTGGTCCATACCCAGGGACTCAAGCTTAATGATGAGCTTGGAGGGTACTTTGGGGTTGAATGCTGAGCTATAGTCAATAAACAGTATTCTTACATAGGTATTCCTCTTGTCCAGATGGGATAGGGCAGTGTGCAGTCCGATGGCGATTGCATCGTCTGTGGATCTATTGGGGTGGTAAGAAAATTGAAGTGGGTCTAGGGTATCAGGTAGGGTGGAGGTGATGTGATCCTTGACTAGTCTCTCGAAGTACTTCATGATGACCGAAGTGAGTGCCACAATGTGATAGTCATTTAGTTCAGTTACTTTTGCTTTCTTGGGGACAGGAACAATGGTAGCCATCTTGAAGCATGTGTGCTGGTCTGCGCATGCTCTGAGGACGCGGCTGGGATGCCATCTGGGATGAAAAACCTGAAAATAGTGTGCAGCGACGCACCCCATACAACCTGAAAGAGCTTGAGAGGATCTGCAGAGAAGAATGGGAGAAACTCCCCAAAAGTGTGCCAATCTTGTAGCGTCATACCCAAGAAGACTCGAGGCTGTAATCAGTGCCAAAGGGGATTCAACAAAGTACTGAGTAAAGGGTCTGAATACTTATGTAAATGTAATATTTCCCTTTTCTTTTTATTATAAATATATATATATTTTTTTAATTTTGCTTTGTCATTATGGGGTATTGTGTGTGGATTGATGAGGGGGAGAAAATATTTTATCCATTTCAGAATAAAGCTGTAACGTAACAAAATGTAGAAAAGGTCAAGGGGTCTGAATTCTTTCCGAAAGCACTGTGTGTATATATATATACAGTGGGGAGAACAAGTATTTGATACACTGCCGATTTTGCAGGTTTTCCTACTTACAAAGCATGTAGAGGTCTGTAATTTTTTATCATAGGTACACTTCAACTGTGAGAGACGGAATCTAAAACAAAAATCCAGAAAATCACATTGTATGATTTTTAAGTAATTCATTTGCATTTTAATGCATGACATAAGTATTTGATACATCAGAAAAGCAGAACTTAATATTTGGTACAGAAACAAATACTTGTTCTCCCCACTGTATTCAGTTGAAGTCGGAAGATTACATACACCTTAGCCAAATACATTTAAACTCCGTTTTTCACAATTCCTGACATTTAATCCTAGTAAAAATTCCCTGTCTTAGGTCAGTTAGGATCACCACTTTATTTTAAGAATGTGAAATGTCAGAATAATGGTAGAGAGAATGACTGATTTCAGCTTTAATTTATTTCATCACATTCCCAGTGGGTCAGAAGTTTACATACACTCAATTAGTATTTGGTAGCATGGCCTTTCAATTCTTTAACCACCCTTTCACGAGTATCAATCCCGGATCCGGGAGCACCCCCACCCCCCACACACTGATTAGCATAGCTAGCTAGCTTCACAAGTAGATAGTAGCATCTAAATATCATTAAATCACAAGTCCAAGCACCTAATGAAAGATACAAATCTTGTGAATAAAGCCACATTTCAGATTTTTAAAATGTTTTACAGGGAAGACACAATATGTAAATCTATTAGCTAACCACGTTAGCAAAATACACCACTATTCTACCTCATCATTTTCTTACTCTTCAGTGTGCTATCACCAATTCGGCCTCAACTAAGATATTATATCCACTAACACAACAAGAAAAAACCTCTTCAGATGACAGTCTGATAACATATTCATGTGATAGGATAGTTTTTGTTAGAAAAAGTGCATATTTCAGGTAGAAATCACAGTTTATACAATTGCACCGACCATCACACAATGACTAGAATAACTAGATAGAGCAACGTGTATGACCAATAACTCATCATAAACATTTCATAAGAATAGACAGCATAGCAATGGAAAACCCAGTTCTTGTGATTTCAGACATATTTCAGATTTTCTAACGCTTTACAGCGAAAACACAATAAATCGATAAGTTAGCATACCACATGTGAAAAACGTTACAAGAGCATCGATTCCAAGCCAAAGAGCGCTATAACGCTAATCCACGCCAAAATATTATTATTTTTTTCACTAACCTTCTCAGAATTCTTCCGATGACACTCCTGTAAATTCAATTTTAACCGAAAATATA